>NC_089740.1:2809551-2968301 GCF_035083965.1 Branchiostoma lanceolatum
CAACAACATTGGAGACGATATCTTAATCAATTTTTAATGTGACCCTATTGGCTTCACAGATATTGACGAATGTCTAAATTCTCCGCGGCATCCATGTCACGACAACGCTACCTGCACCAACTCGGACGGGTCGTTTGCATGTGGCTGTTCCGATGGATACACTGGAGATGGGTTTCATTGCACTGGTACAGCATATACGTTATTCTATCAATTTTTGTTTTTAATTTCAGGTATTTCCGTAATTTGTATAATAATCTTACTTTCTTAATTTTATTCAATAAGTGCCTTTCTGCCATAACATTGGTAAATGTGTAACCAATCCATGCTACAACGCCACCTGCTCTAACATGGAATGGTAATTTGCAATGTAACTGTAATATCGGATAGGCTTGGGAGGAACTTCTTCAATCTTGCAATGATGTAGGCAACGATATACTTCTTATTGGAAGTTATTGTTTTGTTAAAATCTTACGATGGAACGTGATTGTCTTATTGTCTTCTTACACTTATAGATGTTGATGAATGTACGAACTATTCATGCCACGACAGAAAAAGGGTTTTCCAGAATTTTAAGAACTACTGTTAGTGTCATTATACGTACATTACTACGACCATTGTAATAGCCTTTACTTAGCCCGATATGACATGAATGTAAAATAAAGGTTTTTCATAGCAATTTTCCTGTCACATTCTGGTATTTTTTTCATTCTCAACAGATATTGATGAATGTATGAACTCTCTGTGTCACGACAACGCTACATGCACCAACACGGACGGGTCGTTTGTGTGTAACTGTACTAATGGGTACAGCGGGGACGGCTTCAACTGTACAGGTATGTAGAAACCTACTTGTAATCTTCTAAAACTCTGCATTAAATTTGAATTATAAGGTTTAAAAATTAACATCCTGTAAATTTATATGTCTTTATAGATATCGATGAATGTATCAACATTCAATGTCACGACAACGCTACATGCACCAACACGGACGGGTCGTTTGTGTGTAACTGTACTAATGGGTACAGCGGGGACGGCTTCAACTGTACAGGTTGGCAAAGATCTGTATATACGCATAAGTATAGTATTGTAATAGCCTCCGGCTAGTTGGGCAACCCTGACATGTACATGCTGAATCAATAAATAAATAAATAGTATTGTATTAACGTTGGTACACTTACATTTTGCTTTATCCGAGGTGATTCCCTAATTCGTATGGTAAACCTTGCTCCTCCTTGTCACTATATACGTGCCTTTCTGTCAGAGATATCGATTAATGAATAACCACATGAGGCCCCCTCTACCAGAATTATTTATCTTATGAGTGTAAAGGTACTTCTCGTAGATAATCATTATTCTTTAATCTTAGCTAAGGGATATAGAGGTATCCTAAAATGTTTATATGAACTTAATATTCCAGATATCGACGAATGTATAGTAGACACGTCATGCCATCTGCATGCTACCTGCACCAATACCGATGGGTCCTTCGTCTGCGAGTGTGACATTGGGTACGGCGGGGATGGTTTCACCTGCATAGGTAATGCACTTTATCTTCGTCTTGATTATAGTTGCGCTCAGTATAAACTGTCTTTGGTAACTTACAAAATTATATAAAATCGACAATAAATTACATATGCGTTTTTATCTTGAGAGCTTTGAAAGTTCAAAATCCAAAGACTGTAGTCTTAATTTTTTAGATATCGACGAATGTATAGCTGACGCGTTATGTGATATAAATGCCACCTGCACCAACACCGATGGATCTTTCCTTTGTGAATGCGATATTGGGTACGATGGGAATGGCTTCAACTGCAAAGGTTAGGCATATAAAATTTATTTGTAAAAAATCTATGCTAGAACCACTTCCTCAGCATTAGCAGCAGGACTGAGTGATGTTTATTATAGTGGCGCTGAAGTGGGCGTTTACTTTACGTCTAAAACTTTGTGAGTCCTTGAGATTCACAATGTCCTACAGGAAACTGTTCAAAAGCTTAATTTTAGCAGGAATAAAGGTTCTTAATTCAATTGAAATATATTTCAGGTATCGACGAATGTAAAGTTGTACCATGTTATTCGCAGTAGTGCGGTGTACGCAGAATTAATTAATCCGCATATCTAACTTTTTAATAACCCTCGTTTAAACTCGTGTACCAATAGCTTTTCACAATTTTAGCTAAGGAATGCCCTACGCTGTCCGCCCCATTAAACGGAGCGCTGAATCCTACCGGAGGGAAATTTTACCCGCGCACTGTTACATTCACCTGTAACTCGGGATACGGACTTAATGGTGCGTTCAATACGAGGTGCCAAGCTGACGGAACATGGACTAATACTGTTCCAACTTGCACAAGTAGGATGACTGAATAAATCCAGATTACCTTTTTTCTTCTTACATACGTAGGTCAACAGTGAAATAAAGATTACTATAGAGGAAAGGTCCCTTAAACTCTTTCGTTTGTGCTTTTCTGTTGTTTTTGTTCATGCAGACATCGACGAATGTAGCGGCGACTCACCGTGCGATAGAAATGCCGAATGCACCAACATCGATGGGTCCTTCATCTGTCAATGCAGCGGTGGACATTTTGGGAACGGATTTAACTGCACAGGTCAGATGCTTGATGATAACGTATTCTATTCTAATACAAGTGTGATGTATCTGAAAGACTTATCGTATCGTGGATTTAACCGTCATGAAATCTGTTTAAAGGGATATATTTATATATATAAATATATCTGTAAATATATTTATAAATCTCTCTCTCTCTCTCTCTCTCTCTCTCTCTCTCTCTCTCTCTCTCTCTCTCTATATATATATATATATATATATATATATATTTATATATATATATATATATATATATATATATATATATATATATATATATATATATATATATGTATGTATTTATATATAAATACAGAGGATAGAATTGTTTTCCAACAAGTATATATATATCCAGAGGATATATTGGTTTCCAACAAACCACATCATAAGGAATACAAAATCAACTAAATCTGTCAAAATTAATTACAAATCGACATATCAAAAAACATTTATAATCCAAGAATGGAATAGTGTCCCTTTATACACACCCATTGGGTGTGATTCATGAAGGGAATGATGCATTAAATATTGGTTACTATGGGATAATCGCTGGAGTTCCAGAGCAATTTCGGGTCAAAGGAATAAAAGAATACTAAGGGTAAAAATTAATGATTAACTCTTTACATAAACGCAACAACCATTATTTTCAAGATCGGGCCGAGTTTTTTTAGATGCAAAATTATGAGTTTCAATGGAATAACTGACATATATCAAAACCTATTTTGTACCCGAAGCAATTGGAAAGTAAAGTTTCTGAGGCTATAAGGTGGCAAACAAATATCAAGGAAAACAAAAGCAATGTTTATGCACAAGACACGATTTCTTAAGAGAGCCCTATTTAAAGTTTGTCCAATGGTTGTTTGCGATACAATATGTTACACCTGACTGTAATTTATTTGGCCTAGAGGGTACTCAGAGGACTATGAGAATATGTCAAGTTGCCAATAAAATGTCAATGTCAATGTCAAGTTGCCAATAAAATTAAGTTTTTCAAGTCACAAAGGTATTATTAGCAATGCCAGAACACTCTCCTCTGGAATTTGATATAAATTTAAGTCTCCAACCAGTCTCATGAGCCTAATATCTGACAGTGATGCGTCAGCTAAAAAGCAGTAGATGCTGGACTGAAAGAGCAGGTTTATGAAACTGGAATAGTTTAAGTAAACATGGAGCAATAGCTGTCCCGGCGTATTTCCTTTTTGACACAAGCTAGTGTAGTTGAACATGTTGATGTGTAGTTAAATATTTGGTAGTGTATTTTAACATTTGTATCTTAGCATATATTATATATTAGCATATATTAGCATATATTATATATAGTATATATTAGCATATATTTAAAGAATTTGTAGGACATCTTTCGACGGTTTATGTTATTGATTTGTATTATCTTGATATACCTTTCCAATCTTTGTATCTTGTGTCCTTTAATGCAATTTCGTTGATTAAATGCTTGTTCTCCCCGAAGCTGAAGTGCGTCATGCCATGGCCTTCCTGCTGACCAACCCCCGATGGACTGCGGTTTTCTCCGACCCACAGCTACGGGAGGAGCTGAAGAACTATGTTATCAATACGGTAAGATATATTTACTGTAATCGAAACAGTAAGGGTAATGTAAAAAGAAACATTCGTTTTGAAAAAGGTATATAGATATATAACCTACAATCCCATACAATATGATCAGGGAATATTTGTTAGTACAATCTGTATCAGCCATGGCCAATATATTGTAACTTTGTGTTTTCTTTTCCAGTTAGGGGAAATCACCAAAGACGTGCAAGAAAGCATCAGTGGCATATCTGTGTTAGCGTTCAAGTGCGTTGTGGTTTTATCTGTCACAAATTGTGTACGCTTTACTCAAAATTTAACCTGCTCTCCATGTATTGAGCTTTTTAACTGGCTGATAACTGTCTTATTGATAACAGGTGAAGGCCACCAATAAGAATCCTTTATCATCTCTGTATTCATCTGTAACTAGTTAACTCTGATGTTTGGAAGTGGAAAATTACAGTTTTGCTTTGCTTTGATCTAAAGAATAGTAATTCGTAAGGTACGTAATACCGTCCTTAAAAAAACTGAATTTTATCACGACTTATTCAACTGCAAGTTGTGACCATGCGCTTCTCCTTGCTTGCTTTCCTTAGTTTAGATCCCCCTTAGTTGAAGTCAACCTTACAAAAGGGTTCTGTTATCCGCTGTTATTGCCTATGGCCTGAATCTGATTACAGGCTACATCCTTGAAGGTAGCTGGGTCTAGTGTTTGAGTAATGTGACAGCTTAAATTGTTCAAGTACTGCAATATAACTTGTCAATGTCCCTTTAGACGTGGCAGCGTCATTGCCGTCACACAATTCAGCCTGACAACAGATGCGATTCCTGAAGTGGAGGGTCTGATTGCCAATAGCACGAGAGATGGCAGCTTTGGCAACGAAACGGTGGACCCTACCTCAGTCTTATTCGGTCCCCCTGGTGAGTAGTCGTCTTTGTTTATAAGACAAGGTGTCTTGATTCGTTAGTAGGCCTTTTTCATACAGCGGGTGGAGGCCGTATGTCAGAAACCCAAATTTAGACATGAGAGAACTGCAGTTCAGCGATCAGATCGCCATTCGGAGGGACTTTCAGCCATCGGTTTCCTGTAATGCTGGATGTGATGTAAAAACCTCAGGCGTTAAACCTCTGCGCGTAAAATAATACAACACACTGAGCCATAAGAGGAAGATTGACTCATCAATAAATGACATTAACAATACATTTGCATATATGGCTGGTTTGAATGTAAAGTATCGAAAACTTTGGTGGTGCACTAATAATTGTCTTCAGTTGTTGTTTTGGAAGATTTTACTCCGTCCGTCCAAAAAAACAAACAACTTAACTTCAAAACAGAAAAAGATATATTTGCGTATTACTAAGCTTAAGATATGAAAGGCAAAAGCTACCACAGCTATATTTATACCAGTCTTTATCATGCATCTTTGACTATTTTGTCATGACTTCAACTGACACAGCGGATGTCATGGAGTTCCAAGAGAGGCAACTGAGCAGACGCCATAAATAATGCGATTCTCTATAGCACTTGTATCACATTTCAATACTTTTTTAACCGACGCCCTGCCGTTTTCATCATTAGCTCTCATAGCTGGAGATAAAGAATGCCAAACTGGAACGCACAACTGCGACCTCAATGCCATCTGCAGTGACAAGTACGTGGGGTTCCAGTGCTCCTGCCGCCAGGGGTTTTATGGAGATGGACTTGTGTGCACGAGCCTGTTCCCAAATGACACCGAGGTTGAAGGAGAGCAGGGAGAATTAACGAGTCCTTTCTATCCTAACCACTACCCAGGTAAGTTTGTGCCGAGTTTAAAGATAATACAACCTTGTATACATTTTGTTGGCTTACGTTTCGGTAACTACTCAGTTTTCCTCTTGCGGGTCTGAATACTTCTTCATGTCGCATGGTAGCGTTTCGTCAATGATGCGATCTCGAACGTGTCTGAGTCCTATAGGGGACTAAGCGATGTTCAGGAAATTGTATTTCAGGTTGTGGTAAAAGTATCTTACTTTCTAAATACCTATCGCTGATATCATCTTCTAACCGGACATATAACTATAGCATCCTCTGTAAAGCGTTTCATACATGTTTATGCAGCATTCTGTTTTCCCTTGTATTTGGTCGAGACTGTTATAATTTTGGTCAGTTCGTTTACAAACCCATACTGTTTAAGCGTATAATGATATGAGGCACTTATATGTACAGATAACCTGAGACACAAGTGGACAATTCGCGGGCCTGACCCTAACAAAGTTATCCGGCTCGACTTTACGCAGTTCCATCTTGAAGGTGCCAACTACGATGTTTGTCGTTTCGACAGTTTATCTGTGTATGACGGGGAATTTACCGAGGAGGAGAATCTGCTCGGTATGTGTTCAAAATTCTGTTCTTGGAACATAGTGTGTTATCTAATGGATGATATTCTCTTTATGATTCGGTCACATTTACACCATTTCTCGTAGCCACAGAATTTGTCCAGGTGGACTGCCGGATACCGGGGGCACCTCTCGGTTTTCTCACGATGAGCTTACGGGGTAAATTTTGTCACCGGTTTGATTTAATGTCCCCGGGACTCGACCGTGCAAAACAAATAGCCAAGACGCCACAGGGTGCCCCACGTGGCCACGTATGGGGTCACGAAAAAAAAAACAGTAAGACGGGCGGTAAATTTGACCAAAGCTAGACAAGTCATAGTTTCATTTATGCTGGACAGGATGCTATAGGCCCTTATGAATTACCTCAAATCAGATAACTTTATCTGTTTTACGTAACTTACGATATAGAGCTATTCATTAGCGACACTTAGCACGATATATGATTTAATGACATATTTCAACGTTGTAATGTAAGTGAGTTCTCATAGGTTTTTAATTATTTTAGGAACTTTTTGTGGATCTGAGCTGCCCGAGCCTCTGACGTCAACTGGCAACGCCATGGCAATGGCATTCCAGACTGATGAACAAGAATCATTTTCAGGATTCAGTTTTACGTACCATCAGATAGATAAAGGTACTAGGTATTGTGTTTATGAGCAAGGTATGACATTGATCTGTACACCGTAGAGAGTTTTTTCCTCTTACTGTCGGGCAAGAAGAAAAGAGATTTACGGAATTTTAATAGCTGCTGAAAAGGGTTGCAGTCATTATAACCCCCCCCCCCCTTAATCAATCTTCATTTGTATTCTGTATTACAGGCATATAGGCAGATCATACCCCCGAACAGCTCCGCAAAATAACAGATTTGGAAGCTGCCGTTTCTTCACCAGTGACATCTTGTTAGTTTTTGCCCATGAATCAAGATCGAACGAGTTAAATCCCTTACAATCATATATCCTACATTTCCTTCATGTCAGACTTCTCTGGCAACTTTGTCTTGCTATTCCCCTTATTTTTGGCATATCTATTACTTCAAAATTATTATTTTTAGAAAGTTTACACAAAAAATGTTTATTCTAGAATATTTTATTTTGAATTGCAGTCGAATTGGAAAACACTTAATTTTTTGACCGGGGTAATCTTAGTTCTATTCGCTTACAGGTGTTGCCCGTCTAGTTTCAAATTGTAACTATTAGAAGGTATTGCCTTGTAGCGTTGAAAGATGCATTTACACATAACGAACGCACGTTTGCAACTTCATCTTACGTACATAACGTAAAAATGAAAAAAAAGAGCGTAATTGATCTTATTGCAACATTTCTGATAAAAAAATTCAGTGGTGCTGGACTTTAAACTGGGTCAGTTCGCCTGTGTGAACGCGCAGGGATACATCCTTGGCTGGCAGCGATGTAATGAACAAAGAGACTGTCGAGACAGCAGTGACGAACAAAATTGCGGTAGGTTTTATCAATATAGTACTGTCATGTCCGTCATACGATTTACACATTTTTGGCGAGGCTATCAACAAAGAGCTACCATTTTCTCAGAAAACGGAAGACTTCTGTACGCTACAACCAGTAATCATACGACGGATGTGACAAGGACTTTTTTCAAATAAATTTACAGTGCTAGTTATGGACATCGAACTGTTGATAGGTAATATAACGACATGTTGGACTTTTGATCTTACCCATGGTGACTTTGAAGTTTTGACATTTGGTCACGTGCTCTTCCTATTATGTATTGCATCCCTTGCAAAATGAGTTGAAGTTCTTGCCTTAGATAGATTTGTGATAGCATTAGACGTCATCCGTTCCTATTTACACTTAGTGTCTTAATTCTTTTCAGAATGTCGTCGGCTTTCAAACTTAGATCTCGGCATTTGCAAAACTCTGGACTACAGGGATGTCCTGCTACCGAACTGGGTCGGCCATGAGACGCTTGAAGAGGTCCAGAATTCTGCCGAAATGCAAAACTTGACCAGATACCACCGCGAGAAGTCACCCTGTCATGCACAGTTCGTTGATTACGTCTGCTCATTTTTGTTTCCAAGATGTGACAGGTACGCTAATTATGATATTGCAATAGTGAGGTGGTAAAAAGGTATAAGTTGTTTAGCCTGAACAGCGGCCATGCCTGATTTCCACCTGTGAAAATGATTTTCTACTATTGAACTCACTTTTAATGAACCGCGTCAATTGGGTCATTTCGCAGCTTCCTCATTCTCCAGGGAACTTTTTTATATTATTTAGAAGCCGGTTTACCGCAACGTAACCATATTATTGATTCCCGTCAGCTCAAGGCTGGTGCTGCCGTGCAGGGCGTGGTGTGTGGAGGTGCAGCAGGTTTGCGGAGGAGGGCAGGTCCCGGGGCTGGAGAACACTTTCAGTGCCTGCGACCTGCTAAACAGCAACATCAGTCAGTGTTACAGCAAGGCAACTCCTAACGGAAAAGGTCGGTATACTTGTATTAGAGAATATGATCATTTCATGAAACATTGGTATTCTTACCTGCCTAACATTTTGGCAGCTGCCAATGACCTGAATGAACTCTACTACGACTCCCTGCAATCTTTGGTTATAATATTATTGGTGAATGACCCTGTTTACACCCTCCTCTTACGTATAGCACAACGCTTTTCCTATCTTGCTTCAAGAGTCTACATTATAAAAGACAGTGAACATTATGCTGTCGGCACGAATGGATTTTTCAGCTGTATTTACTGTCGGTTAAGTCAAGTTTGAATAAACAAGCGCTGATGAATATTGGTCTGTTTAGATGCCTTGTTTTACCTGTTTTCTCGGTTAAATGTTTGTATATTAATCCCATAGATTGCTTCTACGGTAACGGTGAGAACTACCGGGGGGAAAGAAGTACCAGCAGTTCGGGAGAGCAGTGCGAGCCCTGGTCTGACGCGGCGAGGCTGGTTACCCCGTCTCTGCTCGAAAAACGATACAGCTGGGCCAACCTGCAAGGATCCAACTGTCGCAACCCGTACTGTAAGTCTCGATTTGTCGACTCATTTACTGCAATTATATTTTGTTACGTACATGCATTCGCTAGGTAAAAAAACAAACAAATCGTTGATGATTTTTGTGAATTATCCAATAGAAATGCAGAAACGTGTCCATTTACAAACTCCTTGAATATGTATCATTCAGTATTTCCAACGATCTGATAGTAGTTCGTAAATTGAGGGGCTTCATAAACTTTATACTATTAAGTAGTTTATTGTTTAAAATATCTCCATATGCACTTAACAATCACTGCTCTAAAAGTCGAATTTCAAGGAGTATCAGGGCCCTCACACACCTGTCAAATTCACCGTGTAATGGTTGTGTACATGGGTTTCAGGGATCACCGTGTCCGGTCCTAGATTTTTTCTTACACACCTGGACCTGGAAAGTGGATGGGAATTTACGGCACCCTTACACTTGACGTGTAGTGGAAAATTGATTACAAAAGGATGGCAATTATATACGGCCTTTCGTGCATTCCAGGTGACAATTACCTGTGCATTACTGACGTAAAATTATGTTCTACTGGTAGAAAGCGGAACAAAATGGCTTGAATTAACGTGATTTAATTTTCATGAGTATATTAAAGGGGCCATCTGCTACAAGCGAGATAGAAGCGTTTCTACCAGCTGCAGATCGTCCGTCCGAACAAAATTAGCGTTCCAATATGTTGAATGTCGTTTATTTTGAAATCCACCTAGGTCGACAAGAAAGGTCTCCAAAATACTAATATCATGATTAGTGAGGCTGGGTTTTAAACGTGCCGACATTTCCAACGGAGAACCGCGCGGGACGCCGCTAGATCCAAACGACGGTCGCGATCGTTCTGAGCTGGGCGACATTTATATCGCCCAGAGACCCCCGCCCGCCAGAGACCCCGCCCGCCCTGCTGAGGCCCTCGCCCGCCCTGCTGAGCCCCCCGCCCGCTCAGAAACCCGCGCCCGTTCAGGAACCCGCCCTGGCCCGAAAGCCACAGCTGATCATGAAATATACAAAAGGTGGTTAACTAGGATATGAGATAATCTCATAACTTTTTTCCCGACACGAAAACCGATGTCTAAATGTCCAATGATAAAACATTCAAAGCAAAATGAGTATCATACTACTAAAAATCACTAGCCTGGAATCCATACCCTCGGTGCCTCCCCGATATCTCTACGGCACTGTGAGTGACCCTCACCCGCCCAGACAGCTTAGCCCGCTCGGGGTGTTGTTTACGGCCTTGGATTAATTAGTTCGGCACCTACGGTATGGTCGGATATAATAGAAAATCCTCTCGATTTATGGCCCTCCCATTGGGCGCATCAATCTCATACGCCTTGAATCAGGCCCGTATTGACACCCTGCCAGTCTCTAGGGGCGGCGGAAAAGTAGGAAGGCAGCGGACGTAGGGTGTAGCGGAAGTAGGATGGCAGCCAGAGGTAGAAAGGCCATCAGAAACTGACTGGCCCGGTAAAACACCACTAAGCCGACCCTAGAGACTGGGACCATGCTAAAAATCACAGACCCTCTTGTTTAACGAAGTCGATACATAAGCGGCTCTATCTGATGTATAGATAACATGCGCTACAGTTCCATCACAGTGGCAGACCTAACCCTACAAGTTGATTTGAAATGTACTGTTGTAGAATTGTCATTTTCTTGGTGTGAATACAAACATTCAGTTTATTGCTTTGGTTGGATGTGTATTGTGTTGTCTGGTGCGTTTTTTCTTAGACAGAAACCACAAGCGCCCGGCGTTCAATGTTCTTCATTAGAAATAGGTGACCCGATTCAGCGTGAAGTTATTCGTTAATTACAAACAAGATGTACTATTAAGCTTTACATTGCAGTTCGAATGCTTATTGAGTTTAATTGTCTGTCCAGCGCAGTGTTGATATGCATAATGTTATCTACAAACTGAATGATATGCGTTGTCTGAACAAAGGAAAGCTAATGTTTATAAATGTTTTGATTCTGGAAAAAAGCAACCCATGATGTCAGCTAGCCGCGGCGACTCTGGTGGAAAGGCTAATTTTACTTGTAAATCAATATTACATTGTCTTCCTCCGGAATACTATAATGATATACAAGCAAACTACGTCTTACCATTTGAGTCGTCGCGGCTATATGTCAGCTTATGCTAAAAAGTATTCACTGGGCGTCCATATTTGGCCATGCAAATAATCGAACCCAATATGATGAATACTTGGGCAGTAGAATAAGACAATTATAGAACGTAACATTTAGCCTTGTGTGGCACGTCTACACCCCAACCCAATTTCAGTGTTTAGCAGAAATAGATGTTCTTTGTTTTGGAATAAGACAGTTTGTCTCAAACCCACGGTTAAATCATACAATTGTGGTTCTAATGGTATACGACGTAACGTCATAACATTTTCCCGACACGATAAAAACAATATGAAAGCAAAATGTTTGGATTTTGTTTTACAGTCTAGTAGATGGTATACGGGTAGATGAACAACAGGCCATGGTCTATCTGATTCTGAAATCTACGAGTTGATGCAAGGACATTATATAATGTCCTTAGTTGATGTGAACAAGGACATTATATAGCCTCCTTGATGTGAAGCTGTGCTTTTGTGAAAATGTGCCCGTTGTAAAAACAATTATCAGTTTAATGTGTAATGTGCTGTCTGGGGTTTTGTTTCTAAGACAAAGGTCACAAACAATCTTATTTTTCTGTATTCATTTTGTGTATAGACTGAGGTGTTTTTTAAAGTCACATAAATCTGGACTACAGCGCGTATCACTTTGATAAGAAGAAAGATTAACGACACACGACACACACGAATTACAATCAACATAGGCACTAGGTCCGTGTCTCCGTGCTAACTTCCTTGGTACAACACACAAACACACACACACATGTTTATCTTGCAATGAATGGTGTCCATAGCTTTTTAGTGATATTTTTCTAAAACATGTAATATTTGGACTCGATTTCTTCAATTTATGTCGCTAGTTATATAGTCGATAGTACGATGTACTTACAACTTTACTTTGTACTGCTAACGAACCTATTGCTTTTTCAAGCTGTTGTCGATAAGACACAGCCGCATGTTTTTACACCTTCCCTGGCAGGTATTGTGTAACTGTGAAATACTAGTAATCAGGCAGTTCAAAGCTAAATGTATACAATAGACATACCTGGCGTTTCACAGGTAATTGTGTCTATGTCCATGCAAATTATGTAAAGGAATGTACAACCAATAGCATTGCTTCTGGGACGTGATTTAAAAACCAGGACCAATCAACGCTCCTGTTATAATTTTCAAATATTTCAGTTGGCATTTGAGAAGTCCGAGTGGTTGTGTGCAGATGTGTGCTGTCGCTATCTCTGTGTCTGGATACTAGCGTGGGTTATATCCAGCGATGCCCGGGATTATTCGGAGCTTGGTTACTATTCTACGACGAGACTGAGACAAGAGCTTGCACTGAATGCAGAACATCGCGGCATGGAGCTACATTTCCGACTTCCTTGTAAAGCACTACAGCCCGGACTTTTGACTATATATACGGCTTTGCCCCGGACTTTTTGTCGGATGAAGAAATTACAACGGCGTGTCCGTCTGGATTGTGGAACGAACCTCATTCTAACAGGCCTATAAAAGCGGCAAATCATACGGACTGTGCTACCTCGACAGGCTAGGTTTTAGTACGACACTTCTGCGCCACTCACGCCCAGCCAAGAGCAGATGACGACGTCTTCTAGAAGCTAGAACAAATAGACGCTGGCATTTCAAAGGACTACCCAAACAATCGTAATCCGAACAACCGAAGAGCCGGTGGTTAACGACATGAATAAAATGAGACATCTTTGTTAACACTGATAATCGATATTTCAGACGGAATAAATGTGGCGTTATCACGATATTGATAAAAATCTGAAAAATGGGGAAAGAGGGGAGTGGGGCAAAATCCAGTAAAAGGGGGGAGGGAGGCAGTATCATTGAAGCCGCTTTCCATGACAAAAGAAATATTGAAGGCGTAACCGGGTGGATGCGGGGGGATAATTAGGTGATAATTGCCGCTAAATTATGCACATCACATTCCACACGGACCATTACACGGTGAATTTCCTGCTATACCGCAATAGCGCACTCCATAGGCCAGAACCCGGGGAAATAATGAGGTGATAATTGCCGCTAAATTATTCACATAACATCGCCACACGGACCAATACACGTTGAATTTCCTGCAGTGTATGGTCATTTCAAGGGTATATGTCCGGGTGTGTAAGGCCCTTTAAACGTCCTGAACACGGCAGTGGTCCATCTCCGAGAGAATCTAGGGAACGTACAGGACCGGACGCGCAACGTAAACAGGTTCGAAATCCCATGATTCTGACGGAAATGCAGAATTTCCATGAACGTGTAAGGCAATTTCTGACCCTGAAATTCGGCTTTCCGCGCAGTGAATTAAGTGTTCCATCACATCATACCATTGTCAAATGATTTTGATTTTTTCAATGACGATGATCTTCTCCACCCAAATAAAATGTTTTTCAGAGTTTGAAAGTATTATATAACAAAAAAGGCTATCCTAGCATATTTCCTCACCATCAATTATTCAAATGAGTTACAATCAATACTTAATGATATTCATATCGATTTTTTCTGAATATAGCGTTTTACGTTCTCAATAAGACATGTGACTTTACCTGTGTGCCAAATTGCAACTTATTCAATCAAAAAATTAAAGTTGTCCATATAATGCACTGATCCATTCTATTGAATCGTCCTCTAAATACTTTAATTTGGAGACCGTGCAATCCTAAGAGCAAAATGATAATAATGTAAGGAAATTTCGCTGTAATGTTTCCTCATTATCATGTAAATCAAGCCTAATTATATGCATCTTCACCTTAACTTACAACCCCAAAATCATTCCAATACGTGCAAAACATGTCCAGTTTGGCCGAAGCAAACTTTCCAAAAAATCGCCACTTTACTTCCATACAAGCTAGTAGTAAGAGGCCCCAAACATCTATCACTAACGCATGTCTTTGTTAGCCCAAGATCCATATCTACCACTTCAGTTGGGTGAGCTTACCAATTTCAAATAGCAAGAAAATACACAACTCGGATGTATCACTACCATACATAACGGGCCGCTAGGGGTGCCCAAAATGTATTCATTTTAGGTCTCATAAAGAACTAGAGTTCCACGACCTCATACCTTCGCCAAATGTTTTTAACCATTGTGACTGACGTATTAGGAGTATTTCTCATCATTTATAAATCATACCAGTTGATTGTCTTAAAATATGATGTCCAAAGTATGAGCTTAACAAAGTATGAGATTAACAAAGAAGGTGATGCTAATATTGATCATCAATTATGCAAATGAGGCCCTTATCAGCATAATTTGATTCAACGATGTTCACATTCACATAAATTCCCGATGCCACAAAAAGTATTAAATGCATGAAATTTCCGTCACATACCAAAAATCATGACCATCCATCAAGGCCATCTTGAGTTATAGTATTTTCTCATTAATTATGCAAATGAGGTCTTCATTTACATAGTTCATATCAATTAATATTTCTCTCTTCCTCACTTACATATGTCACATGTTTCAGAGTCCTATCATAGAATTTGGCGGATGTATAAACTTTCCTTATTAATTATGCAAATTAGATACCGATTTGCATAAAAAGTATCTAATCATGTTCATCATCACTCAAGCTATCTACTTACCAAAAATCATTGCCATCCATCAAGCCCTTCTTGAGTTATTCCCTTTCAAAGTCAGATGCTAAACCTGCTCCTGCATTTCCAAAAAAGCCGCTAGGGGGCCCAAACCCATACCACTTACTCTCTGTCCAAAGAGCTATCTACCACTCAAAAATCAGTTCCATAGCATGTCCAGAACACGAGATATCAAAACAGGAAGTCCCGCTGCAGTACCATAACAAGCCGCTAGGGGACCCAAAATCTAATCATTTCCTAGTCTCATCAAGACCTACCCACCTACCAAATATCAAGACAATCCACCAAGCCTTCTCGAGTTATGCTGTACATTACATACATACCTACACACATACATACACACAAACGCTACCCTCTGCATAACCCTCTCGGCGAAGGTAACTAACCGGGTCCAACTATCCACATATCAAACACAATCCACGAAGGCATTCTTCAGTTGCCGTGTTCAAGGACATTAAAGCATAAAAAATACATATTTCTTAACCATGCTGGCAAAGGTAATAACGGCCTGTTCCCACAGCGAGTGCCGAGCCCTGGTGCTACGTGAAGGACTCCCATGGTTCCCTGGTACCTGATACCTGCTCTATTGACCCGTGCAAAGGTGGGCTGATATCACTCTACTTTAAATCACAGTCGCATTTGATCTCATTGTTGCATATTTTTGCAAGGCTATGACAAATTGATCTGCGACATTTTTTTTCCGCCAAAGACCAACTTGCAACTGTCGCCCAATCACCATCAATTGATGTAGGACGAATGTGGCATTTGTTTTAATTTGGTCTTTTACTTACTTGTGAGAACATAAGACAACTTCAAGGCTAATGCTCACTCACTGATTCATTACCTATTTGAGTTATTCATAAAATGTGTGATTTTAAACTGGCTAACTCGTTTAGCAGAAGATTCAGTTGACTTGAAGGAGGTAGGAAAGATGACAAATCTATTCCGGGACTTGATATAGAATCTTAGTATATTTGCTACAATTTTTTTTACATTACATCCATGCTGGATTTTTTTCATTAATCGGAAACATCAAGTAAACCTAGCGAGTCGTGTTTGCCGATAGAGGTGCCATGTATACGAATGCATGCTAATGGATTAGCTATGTTCATGGGGAAAACCCGTCTTGAAGATTTCATAACATTGTACATAGTGATAAATTTGTTAAGTCTGTAAAAACCTTTGAGTTTCAAGATTCTCAGTTGGGTTAAGGCGGCCCAGGAAGTATTATTCTGTACATATATGATTATACTCTGTAACTATCGATAGCCTTGTCGCACCACGATGAAACTTCACACAGATTTAGAACTACTTAAAACACATTGAATAAAGGTGACTTAAGTTTTTCTACTGCTGGATTTTGGATTAGAAATACACATTTGGGTTAAAAAAACGTGTATTTTATGGATTTATGCGCGCAGGCGGTAACACCACCTTTCATCATAATATTTTGCAAGGAAAGAGCTAACCCCATACAAATTATTTTTGTCCGAGGCTATTTTGTTTAAAATGAAGATTACATTGTTGTTTTGGGTCAGAAACATCAGAAACAGCTATTTTGGAGTCATTTTTTATTGAAAATTCGCCCCAGTTTGAAATAGGTAAAATCTATGCAAAATAGCCTCGGACAATTTTGATAAAAAAGGGATAATAAGTTACATTTGATTACTCAAAAGCTGAATTCAGTTGTTTTGAGCTGTGGGTAATTGCGTAAAAGTCATAACCCAAATCCCACACAAGCAGCTCGTTGTCTCCCGCGTAATCCAACGCCTGTGACGTAACGGCCGTTCCATTCGAACACCATATCGAACATATAGAACCTCCCGTTCTATTCGGACCACCTCCGTCAAAACAGCGCTAGTAGGACTCGGCGCTGCTCATGCAACATTTATGAGGAGACAACCTCCAAATCATTTGATTGAAACATTTAGAATGTAATACAATCCAAAGCATGGCCTATAAAACAATTTTGTACTTATACGTACACCTGAGATGATATATATGATTGTGTTGTGTAACAGACGTTGCGATCCCCGAAATGCTCCGTAGTGGAACATTTCGAACCGTGTTCGAGTTCGGCCGCGCCGCTGGCCAGGCACGCGGCCGAACTCGAACACGAATTTTCGAACCTGGGCTGCCTTAACCCAACAGAGTTTCAGGACTTCGTTGTTCATACCTGGCAGGTGCCTGTGAAATCCCCCAAAACCCGGAGAACGGACGGCGTGTCCCCATGAAAGGCGCCTACCGGGCCGGAGATCGGGTGTCGTTCCGGTGTAACGAGGGTTACCGGATAACCTCCGGAGAGCAGGACGCCTACTGCCAGCAGAACGGCACCTGGACCAGCCCTCCACCGGAATGTAAAAGTAAGAATGGTTCAATTAATAAGTAGCTCTGCTTGCCATACAATTTCAATTGTCATATACTACAGGTTTGTTAGCGAGCTTATCGAATACAGGATTCTTGACAACTTTTTCCTTCACAAGGCTGCTGAAAGATGTGCATTACAACTGCGACTGTCCCATCATTCTAGTTTAGTCCCATGAATGTATTCAATTTGATGTTGTAAACTTATCGGAGATCGTTTTACTGTAGGTACCTAGTTCGAACGGAATCCGCCACATTCCTAAAACATGCTAGTCATAGAGTTTCAATTGGGATGGTGCTGCTTATCACCATGACCTGTACTTAGCTTGTTTAAGCATAAATGTACCATAAAGGTCTTTCATTCATTCATTCATTAATGTGGGCTGGTATTTCTGCAGCTGACGGACGCGCACGTCTTACGGACGAACTGTTTGACGAGAAATTTTACAACCCGGCGTTTCCTCCTGACGTCGGAACTGTCGTCATCTACTTCCGGGCCGCACTGGAGAATGTCATTGAGCTGGTATATGTTTTTTTAATCATCATCTGAATAAATATGCACTTTGTAAGAAAAGAGCCCCCAAATTATTAATACTTTTTAGAACAACACCTTTATCTAAATGACCTATACAACACATCTTTAGATATTTGTATCATTATTCATTTTGTATTAGTGGTGTTTATGAACTGTGTACACATGAACTATGAACGAGCTGCACAAGGCCAACAGAGTGAGAAACAGTATCTCAAACTAGAAAAAACAACAATATCTGGCCACCAGTCGGTCTCTTCAAGTGGGGTAATATACATGTATGGGCACACTTTAGGCTTGCTATATAAGAGAACCATCAGGATATTCCTCTTCAGAGTACGAAATGATACAGTCTAAATATGTACGGTATTAGCAAGCTGATACTATATTGAATTTCCCATCAAATCTGCAAAGAATCTCGGAAAAAGGAGTTTCTTTACCGAATATGTAGTTAAACTGTCAACAGGCACCCCACGGGGCAGTCAGGATAATAAGAAGTGCGCAAAGCACTGATTAACAGGATGTGGGTATGTCTCTGCCTGTAATGATATTGGGTTGAATAAGCTTACAAAGCCAAGGGTAATTCAAAAATAAACTAGTACTTTAGGGTATGTGGTCCGTTAAGTCGGAACCATGCTTTAAACTTCCGTAACCTTACCTAACTAAATACTGAAGCCACGTGTCCTTCAATTTCCTAACGGTGGGTAAATCACCTAGAGGACGAGACATCAAGTTGCGTTTTCATCTTAAGATTTAAGCAGTATTTTTGTCGAAATCTACTAAATAAGAGTTCCTTTGTCGTTTTTAGATAGAGAAAGACGAGCAGATACTGTCGTCGGTGGTTTTCAGACTTGTGAGTTTTATTCAATCATATTTCACTTGCAAGCACTATGATTTCTTGGTAGTCTGAATGACTTTCAACAGTAACTCAATTACATATATATTAAGACATTTTCACAAGCTACATTTATATTCAGACTCATTCTCAGTCACAGAAGAAATGGCTGACGCTTTCGAGAATTTATACTTTTGCTTGCTATATTTTTATGATACATTCTTGTCTAATGTACAACATCCATTAAGAAATTCTAGTGCCACAATATTACTGTCAATTATTGCTATCATTATCAAAAAAAGCCGATTCATTTATGCATCCATACATGTATCCGCACCCTCAGATCTGGAACGACATACGCCTCCAGTGGCAGAACTCGAGATACCCGGACGTAGATGAGATCCGCGTGTCTGAAGACCAGTTGTGGAAACCTGCCCTCGCTCTCGTGGATAAGTAAGATCGCGTAAACTTACCACGTGGACTTAACTACTCACTACATGTAGTCACACACACACTACCCTTTTTTCATGTGCAAACTGGACAGCTTGATATCAAAATAAAATTATATATTTCGTCAGATAAAATCTAGTATTTTGGTTACCTGGCTATGTTGAGAAAATAAACAAGTTGAATTACAGAAACTTGTACATAAGGAAAATCTTGTTTTATTCTTTCATTTACTTCCTGTTTTTATATTAATGCTTCATATTATCATTATCTAATTATTTATTTATTATTTGTTTATTTAATCGTTTATCTTTTAAGTGCTGATCCAGAGTTCGAGGGCTTTCAGTCATCAGCCGGAGTCCGAGTCTTTCAGAACGGGGAGGTGGTGTGGGACATCTCACAGTTATTCAGGACCACGTGTGAACTCGGTAAGTATGACAGTATTCCACCAACAATCAACTAGAAAGTATTTCACGTCGCCGACATGTATCAAGACCAGCGTCATTAAGTGCGCAACGCCTTTACAACGTTCAGACACTGCTGTCAAAGCGATGATTTAATATCATATTCCTTACAATAACCGTCGACAAAGATTCATCAGACACAGAATATAGTTATACACGCACACTTTGTCTCTCACACTTCCCTAACCACTCTCGCTTTCTTTAACAACCCCCTAGATACAAGAAACTTTCCCTTTGATGAGATGGAGTGCAGCACGTGCCTCGCTAATGAGGAACTTCGGCACAACGAGGTATTGCGGTGTCTGGACAGAGATCACCGCCCCGTCCACTCGTCTAGGATTGATCTGATGTACTGTGACGCAAAGACCCCCAGAAAGATGCGAGTGGACCAATGGAACACCAATTGGGAGGTAAAGGTCTCGTCACATTCGCCACACGATAGTTTTAGTAAAACAAATTCAGGGCGTCTTTCGGAAGGGCGTGAATGCTTTGTACAAAATCCAACTGTCCAGTGGCGGAAGTTGTCGTAGGCCCTGGCGTAGATCAATAACACGATGTTTAGTCAAATCATCGTTTAAAAACGGTGAACATCAGATATAAAAGAATGTAGCATAGAATCCGCTTTGGGCAAATGGGAGACCGAAGCAAAGGAATGACATTTTTTGCGCAGTCAGATACGCCGTACGATTTTCGTTTTACTGTAGGATTTTCAAAAAATCTAAGTCAAAACTGACCGTCGACAAGGATCTGGATAAAACGTCTCCGTCTCAATACTCCGTCTTTATTCGACTTATCCAAGACTGCCCAAGAATATCCTCAATTCACTGCCACTGTGGCCAACCTGTCCTGTGCAGAAATTCACACAAGAAGATCACGAGTTCGAATCGCATCCGAAGACTTAGACATGGCTTTGTACCGAAGATTATAAAAAGACCCTAACCGATCGACTTACTGGCGATACTGTATTTCACGAGTCATGTATAATCGAATTCCTTATCAAGTGGGTTATCTAAATGATAACTGTTGTAGCTTTACACATGTCATTGATAATAATGATAATATCTTACAAATGTGGCTGGTTGTTGTTGTGCCTGGACAGCAGAATATCATATTTTTTGCTGATTTGTCTTCTTTTTTATCAACTTTAGGGTAGAATAAAAATAGACCATTATCCCTATTATACTAGTCACAAAACATATTAATATAAACCAAATAAATTTCAGATTGAAGAAGAAGAAGACGGCAATTACACCCAGGCCTGCATCAAACTGCACATGCGCCGTGACCCGACCTTCCACATGTGTACCACTATCGCCCCAAGTGTTTTCCTGACCCTGCTGATGGCCGTGACCTTTCTGCTGCCACTGGACACAGTAGGTCTACCCAATCACGTGACTGCAACTACATCCAAATGTGGCGTCTTTGTTGACCTTTGACGTGGTCAACACATTACGTTATTACAGTTATCACTGCAAAAGTTATTTTGTTGAAACTCTCTCCTATTTCCTTATTGTTTAAAGGGAGAGCGCCTGGGCTACTCTATGACCATCTTTCTGGCTATGGTAGTGACCCTGGTCTTCATCACGGAGGTTGTACCCGCAGAAGAGACCCTGCCCTTATTAGGTAAGAAACAAATTTATTGAGCAAATGCATTAGGCATGTTATGTGAAAACAGTGCACACATGACATCTGAGCCTGTTATATATGTAACAAAAAATAACAGTGATAGATATGATTGTGATTTTTAATCTGGAAACGTTCCGATTGCTTGTGTTGTAACATTTTGGTTGTATTTTATCCCGAGCTCAACCATCTGTCTTACCGACGTTTAAATGGCTGAAAACTGACGAAATCTGTGTGAATAAGATATTCTACTGTAATTTGGTCATTAAAGGGACTAAACGATGATACTATCCTGTTAACTTATTGTCCGATTAGACCATGTTGATTTGATTATACGGATTTTATCCGTGCGCGCAACAATTTCCGTCCTTTAAAAAAAACGCCTTCTTGCTCACTGTAAGCCATGCAAAGCAACTACAGATTAAACAAATAGATATTTCTGAAAGCGAATACTAATTTCAAAGGAGGTCAAAGTCAAAAAAAGAAGATTTGAAATAACAAAAATGAAAAAAAATCCATGTTTTGGTATGCCATTCTCTGTGTGTCATTTATGCAACCTTCCTGATCATGAAGATTTAATGATGAACTTTTTGGCCAAACTGTTTGCATTCGCACGCTCGCATCAGTTTTAAGAATCCCAGAGGATGTTATCCATATAATCAAATCAACATGGACTTATGCAAACAAGTGATTGGAATCTGAAATGTTGCAATAGAAGACCGTGAAGACGATTAAAAAAATCACTCTTCACCCCTGACTGTCGTCAAGCCTGCAGGATTTGACGTAAAACCTGAAGTCAGTGCTCCCGTGTGCGACTGCATGAAATCAGTGCTAAGTAAACTACACTAATATGCCATCTCCTGTTCACACCTCTTGTTACCTAGTTGTGAACTTGATTTTCAGGCCCTTGCATCTACATTAGAAGTAATGCACACCAGAGGAAGTCTGTTTAAGCCAATTCAACCACCCAATAACAACAGGAAAATGTTATACAGTCCGATTTTGTCAGATTTCACCCCTTTATATACGATAATATCCAGCCTGTTGTTGGGCAACCATGGCTTCGTGATTAAGCCAAGCAAATATATAAATAAACAAGGACGGGTTGAGTCACCTGCGTAACAACTATTGTTTTTGATAGCGGTTGTTGTATGACATGTGTATCTCTTTTGTTCATGTCTTCTGTATCACGTTCGGGGAGTTGGCACTGGTATAACTTCTGCCGTTCTTGACTTCTGTAGCCTCTGTTGCATCATTGATGCAACTTCTGCTGTTCTTGACTACTGTAGACTCTGTTTCATTCTTGATGTAACGTCTGATGGTCTTGACTCCTGTAGACTTTGTTGTATCATTGATGTAACTTCTGTTGTTCTTGACCCTTTTAGATACTGTTGTATCATTGATGTAGTTTCTGTTCCTTTCTATTGTAGCGGTTGTTGTTCTAATCTGCATCTGCATGATGACAGTGTGGATGATCTTAGCCATCATCACCATCAGGCTGAGTAAAATGGTATGCATCAAACATACGAATTTGCTTCAGCATTTAAAGGTACATATTGTATCTGACCAAAGATAGACTCTGCTTTCGGTAATTTTTCCTCAACGTATTTTACTTTAATCTACATTCCAGTTAATAAATAAAAGATAGATAGTCGAAGAAACGTCCTGAACTTATCAGAATACCGGATTTCACCAGTTCAACTTTTTTTTTTTCTCGTCACAGGAAGGCACATTGCCCCGATGGGCAAGGGCCTTGTTCTTGCGGCGCCTGGCGAGGATGCTGCTTCTGGGTGACCTGAGCAAGAACAGAGGTAGTGACAAGGGGCCAAACAGCGTCTCCGTTGACTCAGACTCCGTCGACAAATCGAAACTAAGCAACGAAAAATTCGCACAGTCTGTGGTCTACTACTTCCACGACAAACCAGCCGAGAAGGAGAAGCTACAAATTCTTCACGCCATCAAGCAGATTCTTACTGAACTGCAGGATAGCGTGAAGTCACTGCGTGAGAACGGAAATGATGAATCCAAGGAAGAGGAGCCAGAGACAGATTACTATAATTTGGCCCATGTTGTAGACAGGATCTGCTTTGTGACGTACATGATCGGGATAGTCATTGTCATCCCCCTTACCAATGCATTCTTACCGTAGAGATTACGCCATGCTTAACAAAGGCAGAGTTAACATCTCGCTTAGCAACCGTGGTGAATGCGTCATGCTTATCGGCTACTTTGTCTAGTAGTCGTAGATATTACACGCCTTGTCTAGCAACGAAAGACAATTAATATATAGAAATAAAACTAAACCAAACTACTTATAATGAGGATTACACCATGGATTCTAAATCATGGCAGTTAGAGTTAACTCCGTGACATATTTTCAACTGATGTAAGAAAATAAACACGCTGTCCTGTCAAAACCTAACAACCTAAAAGTATGCAATTAAAGCTTGTCATAGATCTAACACCAGATTTGACGCTTTTCAAAAAGTTGCTAAGTTTCAAGGTTGCAAAATAAGCCGTGCAGACATTTTAAGAAACTAACGCTAGGATGGGCTTTAAAAGCCCTACCAATTCTAAAAAGGAATAACATGGATGTTTATGGTATGGATGCTACTATCAAAAACAGAAAACAGGAAAGCTGTTTACAGCAAGTTTTCCCTATAGGCTAATTGTACAACATATCAGCAAATATTTGGTTAACAAGATCGTGTGTTTTGACGGTGCAAATGAGAAGAGGTCTATAAATTTTAACATAATAATAATGGTGATGTTTATCGAATATTTATGACCAGATTGGCTAAAGACTGCACACGTCACCACGCGTGGACCAGAAGATGTAAAATACAGAGCATGGAACACTAGAATATTTTATTTGAACGCTAAATACTAAAAGTAAAAAAAAAACACTGCACACAATTGTTTATCTATTGCTCATTGCTTAATAGTTTCTTTTCTCTTTTTTTAAACGGATGAAAACATAAAACTGCATCCTGTTTCCACAATAAGTTCTTGCATGACAGCATGTATGTGAAAATGTCCTGCATTGACATTTTCTTACATCTCTTGTCTATTTATGTCGTAAAGAGCAATTGGCGCTCATCTTCATATAAGATACAGTGAAGTTGAAATTGTGTCTCTTTTTCAACATATGAATGATCACATAAGTCCCACATTTTAATCATGGGGTACGGTAATGCCTGCCAGACTACATATGAAAGGGATGGTCACTAATGCGAGGTCTACACATGGCTTTGCGGTGTTTAAAGTTTGCAATGCTAAAATATGTTTCTCGTTTATCACTCTTTTCTAATTGTTTGTATGTCCTTAATTTGATACATTCTCTTTGTCTATTAGTTCTGAGTAGATTTTTTTTGGGTGAAGATTTCTTTTAATCTTTGTTTTTTGTTCATTCAGATGGGGTGTATTTTTGTTACCGTTTATGTACATGTAGGCAAAGGCGAACTCTTAGATGTATTTTTGTTCTATAACATGACTACTTTTATTATTAGATTTGTTTTAATGCAATTAACCTTGAATTTTCATTACATCTTGATGACAATGGTGTTTTAATTGATGTCACACCTTAATGGTGTCTATTCAGTGTTTTCATAACAATTAACTACATTTATACTGTTCATCTATTTCGGTGCACAGAGATTTCTGGTGAACTAACTAATTTGTTTATATCTTTCTTTCAAGCTATTCATATTAATATCAAAATATTATCATAAAACTCGGTTGTGTTGCACAATAAAGCTACTTTTTATTTTTTATCATAGACACAGCTTTTTGCAGTCAACGTATTTAGTCGTATTTGCTGTTGCAGCCAACTCAAGAAGCGACATTGGACTTGTTTTGAAAATTTGTTTTTAATCAAAAAGCTTAAAAAGATTGTTTTCAGCTGTGGCCTTCCTCAGTTCAGCAGATCTTCCTTTCTCTAAATCCCGTGTGGCAATGGAATGTAGCTGTACAGCTGGGTCTGGAAGAAGTGGTATATGTTTGATTCCATTAGCAGTATTGTAAAATTGATGCGGGCCTTCAAAACATCGGATGAATCAAGTGGGCAATTTTAAATGAAGGGATTACTAGATTTTAATAATGCTGGGCATGTGGTAGCGGAGATGATTATTGACATAACGATATTCTGATTTTGCAAGTTATCACCTGATTTGCATAATCAACAGTGAATTTTTAAAGTTCCGCTCCATTTCAAAGTAGGACTGCGATTGGCAACATATGTTGGCCACCCGTTGATATTACATTATGAAAAGAACACATCATATTTCAGAATGTACTTTTGTTTGTTTTTTAGTTATCCGCATATTAGAAGCTATTTGTTTTCTTATTTTTTGGTATATTTCTGTGATATTGCATTAAGTCTCATCCAGTGTTATAAATAATTTCAACTTAGAGAGCAAATATCAATCTTAAGAGCAGCTGTCTGTAAAAACCAAGCAAAATGAAGAAAAAGTGGCCAAGTTCAAAAAATGAAATTTTCTTAGATTTTGTGTGGTGGTAGGGTCTTGGCCCAAACCTACAAAAATGGGAAAGTTTTTGGTTCGAGGTTACCAGTTGCCATGGTAACGGCCATTTTTCAAAATGGCGGATTTTCGCCTTGTGAAGGCCTCTCTCTTGCTCAAAATGGACCATCTTTGGCCTACGGTAACTCCCACAAATGAATAGAAATGTTGCTGCCTCTAACATATTATATTATCCATATCTTAACTAGAAAAACGATGTTAAGTGTTGCTCCAAATGTTTTTGCAGTGAGATGCAACAAACGTTTAAAGATGAACTGTTTTTGTGAAATTTCAAAATTGACAAAACGCCATTTTTTGGACGTTTTTTGCAAGCAATACCTCCTTAAAAGGTTGATTTTTGGCACAGCTCTAGTTTAGACCTTTATAAATATCATGTTGAAAAGAAAGTCTGGGTTCTCAATGGGGCGGGCCACAGTGATCCGGAGACTAAGCCATTGTTTCCATTGTAGAAGAATTTCAACTACAGAATTGAAGGTGAAATAAACATGTGCAACTTGGTGATTGAGATAAGAATGACTTTTCTTAAACTTTTTTATGGTGCTGGAAACCTGCCTGTTACTTAGAAAAGTATTTTGTAACAGTTGACAGTTGGTTGCCATCGTAACGGTCATCTTTGTTGTTAATGATGGATTTTCACATGGTTGTATTAGGAAAACATCCCTACCTGCTGATTGCACTAGAGATATGGACATGACTTTTATATTTCCATTTAGCATGGTTTCCAACGTTTCATAGACCAAAAGTTCAAGATCAAGCATTTAGATTAAGAGGGTGTACTAGGGGGTTATCAGAACCAATGAAATCAGAATTTTCATCTTGCTAAATTTTAGTCAGTATTAAGGGGCTTCCATCATTGGCAATGTTGATGAATGGTTTTACCAGAGAAACTTCTATTGAGTCAACAACTAACGTTGTTTTATTGGGACACGTATAACAGGAGCAGTAACTTAAGGGTCTTTATGTGCATTTTTCGTGTTTTGGGACTGATACGAAATAAGTGAGGTAATCACGTTTCACTACGGTGTGAGCTATGGCCATCTTTGTGTCGCTGTGTGAAAACCACGGATAGATGCCATGAAATGCTTACAACAATTGAAAATGTTAATTAGGGCACTACGTGGGATTTATAGGGAAACTTGAAATGGAATAAAGCTGTTTTACACATTCTTGATATCTGTTCTCTAAGACATCAATCAGTAAGTTACTTAATCATTTTGTGTATTCACTATGTTGTACATAAAGACAAAGGGTCCGCATGCATTGGGGTTATCAGGACTCCACATACCAGGGGTATAGAGGACGCAGAAGGCGCATTGCGGAACACTTCTGTTTACCACTTCCTATGTTAAAATTGACCTCCTACGTACATCCACTGGAGAATATTGTAGACACATTTTAGTTTAATCTTTGGATAGTTTTTCCGAATTCTCCGCAGGTGAATACTTTCTGTATCTGTGCTAGTTTTGACCTACAACTTGTAACTGTAGGTCAACCTATAGCTGAAATAGAATTTTAGGCTTTTCTTAAATCAGTGGCTTTTAGTTTCTAAAATAGTAAAAAAGAATTGTATATTGTTGATACGATACATGTAAAAAATTCTGAAGGCACTAATCACTGAGGTACTCGGATATCGGATTTTCATTTTTTTTGTTTCTCCAGGCCGTGTCCCTCGAATTCATTGTGACAGAATGCATAAAAAAAATATGCAGTACATATAGAATAATTCTATAAAAAGAAATCTTAACTTTGTTAGCATAAATGACAAAAATACAAGGCCCCTCTTAAGCTCAGTTCATTAACTTTGTTTTAGTGAGCTATTGGTTAAACGTACTACTTCGTCTTCAATTCTATGATGGTGTACCCATTATTATTTTCAAATTGTATAAACAATCTTAAAATAACTGTCTTCACATCTGGATGTATCATATCAGATGCATAGCGTCCTACTACTCCCCTTTTTTGTCAGTGGGAGTTGCAGAAGGTCAAATACTTTACTGTGCGAATAACTATGACATTTACCTTGTGAATATCCGTCATTAAGTTTGGCCGTTTACATTTATATGATAATATAGATGTAAGGAAATAATGATATGTAATCATATACTTCAAAAATTAGTTTGGAGGCAAATTAGAATTAATATTTATAAGGGTATTAAGGGAAGCTGTGATTACCTGTAAGTGTATGTATTGTGTGCTGTACATGTCCACATTGCCCGGTTTTTATTTGGCTTTTGTTGTGACCCATGTATGTCCATATTCTGTTAGCAGTTGTATTGGTAATTCATTTTGGAAAACCAGTAAAGATAGAAAATAAAAGAATGGCCGTTGCCATGGCAACCAGCAACCAACTGTTACAAACAATTAGAAGTGTCAGGTAGGTTCCTTGCAGCATAAAGGATTTAAAAAAATCATATTGACATCTCGATTTCCAACTTGCCAATCCTGAATAAGAACCAATTTTGAACCAATTTTGAACCTTTGAAAGACTGTTACAATGAAGCAAATTACTTTCCTAAGTAATAGGTAGGATTCTTTGTTACATGAAAAAACGTCAGATTTCATTTTCTTTACATATGTAGCAAAGTTATGGATGTTTTCCTCCTACAACAATGTTAACATCCACCATTAAGAACAAAGATGGCCGTTGCCATGGCAACCAGCAGTCAACTGTTACAAAATACTTTTCTATGTGCCATGCATTCATCAACTTTGCCCATGATGGAAGAAAAAGCCCCTTAAAGATGACTAAAATCTAGCAAGATAAAGATTCTGATTTCTTTGGTTCTGATAACCCCCTAGTACACCCTCTTAATCTTAATTCTTGATCTTGAACTTTTGGTCTATGAAACGTTGGAAACCATGCTATATGGAAATATGAAAGTTATATCTCTAGTGCAATCAGCAGGTAGGGATGTTTTCCTAATACAACCATGTGAAAATCCATCATTAACAACAAAGATGACAGTTGCCATGGCGACCAGCATTCAACTGTTACAAAATACTTTTCTAAGTGCCAGGCAGGTTTCAAAAAGTTTAAGAAAAGTCATTCTTATCTCAATCACCAAGTTGCACATGTTTATTTCACCTTCAATTCTGTAGTTGAAATTCTGTCACTGTGGCCCGCCCCATTGAGAACCCAGACTTTTTTTTTTAATATGATATTTATAAAGGTCTAAACTAGAGCTGTGCCAAAATCAACAAATTTGAAGTGCTTTTTAAGGAGGTATTGCTTGCTAAAAACGTCCAAAAATGGCGTTTTGTCAATTTTGAAATTTCACAAAAACAGGTCATCTTTAAACGTTTGTTGCATCTCACTGCAAAAACATTTAGAGCAACACTTTACATCGTTTTTCTTGTTAAGATATGGATACTATAATATGTTAGAGGCAGCAACATTTCTATTCATTTGTGGGAGTTACCGTAGGCCAAAGATGGTCCATTTTGAGCAAGAGAGAGGCCTTCACAAGGCGAAAATCCGCCATTTTGAAAAATGGCTGTTACCATGGCAACTGGTAACCTCCGACCAAAAACTTTCCCATTTTTGTAGGTTTGGGCCAAGACCCTACCACCACACAAAATCTAAGAAAATTTATTTTTTGAACTTGGCCACCTTATGCTTGGTTTTTACAGACAGCTGCTCTTAAGCATTGTTCCTATTTCATTCTTATAGGGTCAGATATATTTCTATTTATCAAAGTAACACTCCCCACCATCCTATTACATTGACCCATTACTTAAAAAATCACAGAAACTCATTTAGAATACGCAATTTTACTTTATTGGAATAAACAAAAAGCAAAAAGTCATCAGCATCCTTACCATCGCCAGTCTCAATGATATACAGCAGATATAACAGTGTTGGTTATTACCTCACGGTTAAATTTTTTCATAGTTAGCATGGTTTTTATTGTTGTTGTTATCATGAATGGAAAAAACGACATGTGGTTCAATTAGCAATGGACTACTTTAGATTTTTCTCATGACATAATCTTTATAACCATTGTTGTTCTTAAGTCAGTTGCTTGTTAAGTGACTAATATGATTGTGAATGACACGTTGATTTACTATGTTACCATATCTCCCGTTTTTTTCCATATCTCAAGTCCTTTCTGTTTCTTAGATTTTAATCAAACGTACATCTTAGGCAAGCATCATCACCTAAATCTGCTGACATCATTAATGTGCAGTCAAAAGTTTTAATACTTATAACTGTACAGACATGGGGTCTATTTTTTTTACTTATCGTTACCTATAAAAAACGTAATAATAAGCAACAAATCTATGCATCTTCTAATTGCACATCGTCTACCCCTAAAACAGAACCAACATTCCTATTCTTGTTATCTTCCAATAATTCAGGAAAACTCACAATCTAAAATATTGACATATTTTCACCGAGTAAACTCGGTATGGTATCTGTCATCAGAAGGACATTGTGTGCCTGTTTCTAAAAACGTAATAATAAGCAACAAAGCTATGCATCTTCTTATTGCACATCGTCTACCCCTAAAACAGAACCAACATTCCTATTCTTGTTATCTTCCAATCATTCAGGAATACTCACAATCTGAATATTCACATCTTTTCACCAAGTAAACTCGGTATGGTATCCGTCAACAGAAGGACATTGTGTGCCCGCCTCTAAACACGTAATAATAAGCAACAAATCTATGCATCTTCTTATTGCACATCGTCTACCCCTAAAACAGAACCAACATTCCTATTCTTGTTATCATCCAATCATTCAGGAATACTCACAATCTGAATATTCACATCTTTTCACCAAGTAAATTCGGTATGGTATCTGTCATCAGAAGGACATTGTGTGCCAGTATCTAAATAACAAGAAATTAAAAGCACTAAGTCTATAATCGTGACTCAAAGCATGTGTCACAGGTGCAGAACTAAAATTTGCAAATGCATTACTCATTGCAATACGTACGGAAAGCTGAAAATTTAAAGAAAATGTATTAAAGAGCGCTTAAAGGTTTCATGCAATATAACCTTTTAAGTTCAGTCGATCAGCCTTTGCAAAAGTTCTTTAGTATTAAGACTGAACACACACTGATATGAATTCAATGATGTCTGAAGGGACTATAAAATAACAATGCTAATATGCTAATGATTTACCTCACCGAAGTAGCTGACAGGCATTAGCTCATGAGACAAGTAAGTAAACTGCACATGTCCAAATGCGCATTGACGATTTGTGAAGGGCATGCATACTGTTTTTAAGGATTACATTCGATAGACTCTGGCAATAGCAAAAAAAAAAAAAAAAACTTGTCTAGAAGATATTGGGGAAGTTTTTTTTGCAACTAAAGAGATCATTTATGTAATTAGGATTGCGCTGATAAAGCATAGTCAGGCAGATACGTCTTTTGCAATCAAAACTGGCGATAGAGAGGACAATCACAATTAGCTTCCTCTAACCCTATCCAACCGATAATTCTTTAGCAGTCCAATTTATCTAGGAAAAAAACAGAAATCCCGACAAAAGTGCAAGGGTTGAGTTATCATTCGTCTTCTTATCTGCATTGTACTAGAAAGTATATAAGGAGAGGGCACTGTGAAACATGACCTTATTTAAAGCGAGACAGCGAGAAGTGAAAATCACTCAAAATGTCATCCGTCGAATCGACTTTGTTCCCCAACAATACCGATATTTAGCATTAATGGCATTAGTGTATGGAAAAGTGTGTATTACAAAGATAGCAAAGATTAACAGGTTAAGCTGTAGGCAAAAGACGAAGCACAGTATCTTTGTCAGGAACTGGTGCAGTCAATCCACTGGGTTAACCTGTAAATCAAAAATACCATAGCCATAAATGATGGTGTACTCTGACAGTGCTATATAGCGTACGTGTCTAGTAATAATGTTGATCAAAAGGGTCTATCTTTCTTTAAACACATAAAATTGATATGCGATCATCGCATATTTATTCTATGTGTTTACAAAAAGATAGACACTTTAGTTTTTGTTTTAATTCTGACAACCACACACACCCTTTCACTTACGATAGGGGGACAGAAATAGGAAAGGGTTGATTTTGCTGAAATATCTTTTTAATGGGAGCTGTCAAAGACATCTGGTGAACGTATTTTGTGACAGGTTAGCAGTCCAGCGTAGATAAATAGATACACGATAGATCACGTCACATGTACAGTACCATAGAATGTCTTTATTTTACATTGTCATTTATTTACATAATTGGCAATATGCAAATATATGTCTTACGCGTGCGCGTTCCTAATGAATCAACAACAAAAATGTACAGTGGTTATTCCCACAATGTTAAATACATTTACCCTATATCATGTTAAATAACCCACCACTATGCACCTCCGACCTTGCTCGCGGCTGCCGAGCATTTTAGTACAACACTTTGATGCTTGAAATTAGTCGGACTGGCTAAAAAGGAATTTCTCGCCGCTATAAACACACATTTTTACAGCCGTTTACTTTTTGCATCGGTACTCTTTTACCCACTCGTAGTAATACATGAAGGAAACTATACATTCGATGGGGGTATCAAGCGAAGCTGATACTATCGATGTCGTCGGTAGATGTTGTCACCTGCGTTCACACTCCATTACTGGTTGCTGCTAGAGCTGATATGAATTTCTTTCAGACTTCTTTTGTATTAGTTGCCAGTTAAAAGATATTCCAAGCCTATTTGTAACGAATAGCTGAGTGTTACAGACCGTATTTCCTGTAGTCGACACACCCATGACAGTTGCAGTGGAGAGATGAACTGCCGCACCACTTCCATCTGGAACAGCATGGGGATGGTCCAGAGGGGTTGCATTTAGCGGGGCGACCGTTTCCTGCTGGGAAGCCCTGCCCGCAACGAAAATCATTACGGAAGTCTGAAACATAAACAAGATACGCAAAGTAAGCTTGTTATCCTATTATAGTGGAGTGCATCGGAACGCCAGTCAACACAGATGTATTGATAAATATAAGAGCTTTTCTCATTGACATATGTGACCGATTCTGAGTTTGTTGTATTGTGTAATAGTCATTAAACAGGTATGGATTTTCGGGCTTGTTCAATATCAATCAGTGATGAGGTGTTTCATTTTAGCCTTTAGAAAACTGGCCAGATTGCATGCCTTCAATATTTAGAATGTATAGTATATAAATGAGGACTTCAATGTGACCTTTTGCAATCAGTCAGTTTTCCCTTTCCTAGCATATTCTTGTTCCTTAATTTGTCCACCAGAGGCATATATCTGTTAACACAAAAGGGGTTGCAACCATGTTTGTGTGAAAGAAAACACGTGATTCCGATACATACCTCGCTTCCTGTAGTCAACACAACCGGCACAGTTACAGTGGGCTGCCGAACCGCCGCACCAGTCCCATCGGGAACAGCATGGGGATGGTCCATTGGCGTTGCATGCAGCGGCGTAACCGTTTCCTGCGGGGTAGCGGGACCCGCAACGATAATCTGCACGGTAGGAGCCCCCACCTTTTGTGGAAAACACACAAACACACATTAGATACCCGACAGTTAAGATAACACACATCCTTGGTGGGGAATAGTTCAATCATTTCTCTGTGTCAAGAAGCCTGGCATTAAACGAAGCCTGGCCTGGCGAAGCCTGGTCTGGCAGCCAGCCCGGCTTTTTCCGTTCTTGAGCAGGAGCAATGCGGACTCCCCTCCTCGATATGAACAACTGTCAAATAAGGTCAAACATGATCTGTCTTGTTAGAAACTATATGACAGTTGGCCATTTAGACTGATAACTTTTGCAAATTTTAATGGTATGGCGTGATCAGAGATACATATCGTATTTATGATAGTCCATGCAATACCGTACAGAAATTGTGTGATCGTCTATATTTCTTATTATTCTTTAGTTATCTATCTCGTTTTATAATTCAGTTTTAAGCTCCAATAGATGAGAAGCACACAGATGTCGATGAGGAGGAACAGCTAATGACAATTTAACATGTTTAGAATCTCTAGACTTTCAGTCATGAGATTCCATAATTCAATGACAAGTTGTCAAGGAATATTCAAGTTCTATGGATTTCAACCCTGATCAGCTATGGTACCGTAGTACGTTTTCACAATGGAAGTATTTCTTATCCATATTCATATGATTTGTGTTTGTGTTATACTAATACAAAACATGTTGTTGTTTATGTACACTCACCGTTCGGTGCCCTCTCACAAATGAAATATCTTTTCTCGTTACACCTGGCATCGTTCCACTTGCTGTTCCTCCAGTAATGCGGAAAATACTCCGCACAGTCTTCACCACCATGCACATTATTTGGCTCACCTGGTCCCCAGTACTTGTACCACCCAAGAGAGGAGCCATCAACCCATTTCCACTGGCCCTCTCTATACTTATCATTCAGTCCAAACCAAAAACCCCCAGATTTGCATCTAGCATTTTTCAGTTGGATCAAGAAATTGTTGGTGCTGTGGTCTTTTGGCATGGCAAGATTTCCACCTTGTCCCAGGCTGCGGCAGTATGCAGATGCTTCGTGCCAGGTTTTTCGAAAGAGGCATGCTCTGTAGCACTTCCCATTATTCTGGTGATAACCGGAGGGGCATGTGCCTGCAATAATAACATATAGCCGAGTATGATAATTGTTGTACCAGTTCATTTTCGTGTAAACGGATGTCAAAGCTTCAACCTGTAGCATTATGCCACATACTGTACATGCTTTAGCGAAAGCGCTGAGTATATAGATATAGATATATAGTAATATTTAATCCCAATATTTCTGCGAGCCAATTCCAATAGACGTGTGCAATTACCTGTTCCCTTTTTTATCAGTCTACCATCAGCTAACCCACGGGAGTCTATTCCAACTTCTCCTGTAACAGAGCAATTTATTGTATGTTATTGTATGTACGTATAAATCAACCATATAGCTATCAGTAACACCAAACTGCCTTACAGCTTCGAAAGTATTGTTAACTCCTGGAACTCAAAGAAATATGTCATAAATTGTCATTATGTAAACCTGAAAAAGCGTCTGATTTAGCATGATGCATTCATCAGCTCTAACCTGATACATCGACAGAAACCTACATGAATAAGTGTTATTCCATTGCTAAGAGTGAATTGTCTCCTTCAGATTTCTAATTGGCCCTGTCAAAGTGGGTTGTTTCTCGCAGCTTTCAAGAATAATCCACTAGACAGTCTCCCATCTTCAGTTCAGAACAGCTTCTTATCCTGCAACAAAAGGTGACAATGAATTATTAGCTGCACTTCAGTCCAGAACAGCTTCTTATCCTGCAACAAAAGGAGTCACCACATTATCAGCTGCACTTCACTACAGAACAGCTTCTTATCCTGCAACAGAAGGAGACAATGAATTATTAGCGGACCTTCAGTCCAGAACAGCTTCTTATCCTGCAAAAAAAGGAATCACCATATTATCAGTTGCACCTATGTGCAAAACAGCTTATACTCCTGCATCAGAAAGAATCACTGCATCTTCAGCTTCACTAAGGTCCAGAATAGCTTTTCCTGCAACGATAGGAGAAACTATAGCATCAGGTATGAAGTCGAAAGAATATTTTTAGCCTGCAATGAACAAGCTGGATTCCATGCACTCTAACACAGGAAGGAGCAGGCCTAACCTGGTTTTGTACCAGATGTATTACATACTAGCTCATGTATTATCCGACATGAAGGACACTTAGGATTTTTCAACAGTAAGGGGTCTATACCTAAACCACACAGGAGATTTCTGAGAAAATGAACAAAAACTAATGAATGTTACCTTTATCAACAGTAGCATTTTCCTCTGCTCCTCTTACTGTAGGAGTCTCGACACCATCCGCCACCCTAAGGTCAAGAGCATCTTCTTCTGTAACGAAAATAAGTGAATCATTATTATATCATGTAAATGTATTTCTAACAATTCTTTTTCAATACCAACATTTCTAAAGGCAATGAAATGAATTTGAATATTTTGAAAAAAAAATGAATTAAACATCGAATAAGAGGAAGTCACTTTTCTTGCTACAGTACAACATTTATCATCATGCAATGCAGATTATACCGAACAAAAACAAATGAATGTTACCTTCCAGTATCTGGATAAGCCTATCCTCCAGCATGTCCACTTGAGCTCGCTTCTCATCGCTGTCATCTGGAACGATGTGTAGATTAATGAGTACAACGAAAAATAGCTGGATGGCGTGTTATTTTCTATCTCATGTAGTTACATGTAATGGTCAGCTATCTAGCGATACCGCAAAATCGGCATCATAGAATATAAAGAGCTATATTAAACAACTCATGTCTAGAATAAAGCCTAGAGGGAACCAAGAATACACTTCGGGACTCCCTGCTATATCCCTCTCGATAAGTGTGTTGGAATCGTTCAATAACGTTATAGAATTTTATTATGAAAGTGGTAAACTTCACAAGTTAGCATACACGTACTGCTGAGAGGAACAGGATTTATACTGCAATAGCTAGATGTTATTTAAAGCAACTCACGATCCAGCCCTGCAGTATATAACCAATACCTGTTGAGGAACCTCCTGGACATTCCCAGAGACCATTGGAGTCACGGGTAATCTCGGAACCAGAAGGGCAGTCAACATGATCGCAGAAACTGTCCGGTCCTGCACAGAGACAGTTGTCATGCTCAGGTGTGCCCCACTTTTCTCCTTCCTGTGAGGAAATGTGACTCCTTGATTAAGCATCCCAATGGAATATGGATGAAGGCATTTTCTCAACAACCATTAACTAGTTGTTCTGGATAGTTTCGAGGATATCGCAAGATCATGTACTAGTACTATATAAAAAGCCTATTTTTAAGCTGAAAGGAGCTAGATAACAGCTAATTGGTCATACAAACTTTTTTACATTAACATTATCAACACTCAAGCGGCAAACTGTACATCAGTAGTTTTGTTGTATCTGCCATTTATATCGGATGTGTAAGACGTCAAAGATTTTCAGAATTTTAACAAATGCTGCTTGCAGTCTGCAACTGAAATAAAGCACGAGATCCTCAAGACTTTAGGCCTAGCATTTGTGAATTACGTTAATATATTCCTTCATTGCTGTCTGCCATTTTGAACAAACCTTACCTGATGGTCTCCACAACCTTTCTTTATGATCAGTCCGTCATCAGCGACTTCACCAGTAGCATCTGCCTCTTCTTCTGTAACAGTAGAAGTCTCTGCATCACCCGCTGCCCTGAGGTCAAGAGCATCTTCTTCTCCTGTAACAAAAGTGAATGATTAACATTATGTATATGTCTTTGTAAAGTTCTTTTTTTTTTAATATCAATAATCTTCAAAAGGCAATGAAATAAATTAAAGGATTTGAACACTTCGTTGAATCCAATTTCAAACAAGAGGAATTCACTATTTTATTTCAATACAACGTTGATAAAAAAATCATGATAGTTACCTGCTAGTTCCGTGAGATCATCAAGGATGTCCTCCACCCTCTTGGAAATTTCTTGTTGCTTCTCCTTCTCAGCGGCTGTTTCATGTTGAAGAGAATGACTAATAAGTTTGATATTTCAGTGATTGTCATGCATGTTAACAACAACATTGCAAGCCTGTAGGGTCGCTGTTACCATCTCTAACATAAATCTTGTGTTATTTTATTACTTTTTGTCTTGTTGATCTAGCTTATTTTATAAATGTAATATTCAAAGAAATGTATGAATCAGAAAAAGTCAATACATCACTTTTCAAGGAATTAATATAACCTTTGATCAGTCATCCGCAGAAGCTTCGAGTGAACTATAGTAATGTTTGCATAACATATAGCGTTTATGTACAGAAATCAGACAGACTGGTGCATCCTTTCTTAAGGTAATACCTAACATTGTCTTGAAGGGCATAGAATAGGTTACTCAAACGTTCATTTATCAGAAAAAGGCCATAACTAGTCTATTGATGCGCCATCCTCTCTGAACTGCTGGCAGGAAAAAATTCTATACACCAAGGAAAAATTATGCGAAAATTCGTGAACGTTACCAGACAGTATCTTGAAAAGGGTGTCTTCCAGCATGTCTTCAGTCTGCATGTCAGTGCTGTCATCTAATACAGTGAACATGTGAAGGACAACGATTAATAGGTTTGATATAAACGCATCACAGCTTGATTAGATTTGATAAGGAGCCCATTGTTATGGTCACGGTCACATTTCCTATAACAGAGTTTGCACTGTCAAGGGCTGATTTCTAACTGCTTAGGCTGTCTTCATATATATCTATGTAAACGTGCTGTTGTGGATGCCAGAACATGTTTAACAATGTCAAATTTCTATTTTGTTGTGAGATTACAAACGCTTCTGATTTGATAGCACTATAAGATGTCGACAACATAAAAAATAGTTGGCAGTTTTGTTTTTTTTACTGTAAAAAAAAACAATCAGCATTTATTGTCATTCAATTCGCTAATTTCAATAAAATTACATAAATATCTTAAATAATTCGAGATATTCATTCTTATTTTCACGCAGTTACAGGCTTTTCTTTCTTATTCCTTGTTCTAATTTAAATGCGCAAAATGTTTCAAACCTACCTGAACTGGCAAATGAAACAAGAATGGAACATCCAAGGAAGAATATACCGAGAGCCCTCATGATTGCTTGTCTTCTCTCTGAAAGAGATCAAATAAATTGTTGTTGTATGCTCTTTTTGAATGTGGGTGATTTTTCGATTTACTTAAAAAGTACCATAGGCCTCCCAAAAACTTGTTTAGACCTAGCATTGCTATTCAGACGATTAGATATTTTGTTGCGACCTAAATGATATTTGTGCATTCCTTGATTTCATGATTGTATTGCGTGTGTTAATAGCAAAAGTAACAAAGTTGGGGACTGGTGTTTATAACATGGGGTATGTTGGCAGGTGTTCGCGAGATTCGAAAATGATAAGATTTTGGGACCCCTCACATGGTACTCCAGCAAGGAATCTGGTGGGTTTGTCTTTTTTAATATCTAGGATTCTGGACATGCTATGGTTTTGCTTTCTGGATAGTAGGTAGCTATTTGCGCAGAAAGCAAATGGTTTGGTTTGGTCTTCAAAAGTGTCTCGATTATGGAGATCGTTGAATATTCTTTTACGAGCTGTCCTGAAAAAATGGATTCGTGCGGTCAGTGGTGTGTCGGAGACAAGCAGGGTATCAAAATCAATCCACTTTTAAAGGTTGTAGGCCCAGATCTTGGTTGCTAGGGTTGGTTGCTAGGGTTTTGCTACACACCGTAATAAAATATTCATTCATTCCTTCAAATATCCATTCATTGATTCATTTATTCACCGTGGCAGGGATGTTATTACAGATGTCTTTTTAAAATCTGAAAATCTATCTCGTGAAACAAACTATAACGGATCTGCCGCTGAATTATCAAATATGAGTCTGATGTAATATTTGAATGGGAAGGCCTGTCTATGTATAAGTCAGACGAGGAGTATAGTCGCCTAACGTTTTTTGTTTGTCTGCGATAAGTGATGTACACAGTATTTGTCGACCCAGCACTGGCCTAGCAACATTGTTTTGTTTGCAGGAGGGTAATTAACTTGAAAATAGGTAAAAACGCCAAAGCTGTATACCGAGCCTTAAATTCAGGTCCATGAGCTTATAGAATTATAAATCATCAATCGTATTTGAAACCGGCGACCCGCGATGAACCTTGATAACATAGTCAATTTAATCATTTTCGACGATATCCAGAGTCTGTCTTGTTATGCTGGTGTTTAGACGTTATTTCAGATCAATGGTAATTCAAAAATGGGCGTAAAACGCTGAAGCAGAAAGTCGGGTCATCCTTGCATTCAAGCCCATGACCACAGATAACGAGAAACTATAAATCGTCTGAGATATGTCATGATATATAGGGGCTGTGGTTATTGCTAGCTGAACCGCAATGACAAGTCTTTGTTTTTGTTTACAGACTTGCAAGAAGCCGAGCCATGTTTAACTCTCAAGTCAGGAACAGCCTGCTGCAATCCTATTTCACCTACAGACAACCACAGAAACACGAAATCTTCCAAAATGCAAATGTAACAGAGGAAACATTTTAGTACATGAGTTACCACAGTAACGATACACAGGGAATCACGCTGAACTCAGTGGCACGGAGACGTCAATTTTTTCACGGGTAGGGGGAACAACATGACATTGCCAGCTTTTGTGCTGGGACGCATGTCAGTTGTTGAGATCATGGTTCGTCAGTTTGGTCCGGGCTAAGCCTAAGGGCCCTGTCACACTTGTGGCCGGTCGTTGACATCGCAGATTTTTCTGTTGGACAATTACGGTTCTCTAACGTACACTCTGACATGCGTCGGTCGTTGAGACGGTGAATCGTATTATTGTCAGTTTTTCAAGGATAGGCAGAATGGGATACCGCTCGGTACGCTAAGTCACGTTTTTGTAAATGCCAAAGTCTTCCCAAACATGTTATGTTGATACATATAGCCGTTACAGGCGAAGCAACAAGTTATGGCATTATTACCATCCTCGCTTATGCTTCGGTCTCATTTCCAACCCTGGGCCCAGCAGGGCTGTTTGCGAAAACGAAAAATAAGATAGAAATATCAAGAAAATATAGAATATATCGTTAGAAGTAATGTTCTTTTTTAAATTAATTCGTAAGAGCCTGATGTTGCCATCGATTTACGAAGAAAGTCGGCTCAATTGTTACTGTAGCAGCATCTTTTCACCCTAGGTCAGAACTTGGTTCGTTGTCGTCATTTGTTTCATGGGTAAGGGGAACAACATGCCAGCTTGTTCGCCGTGACGCATGTTAGTTGCTGAGATCTCGGTGTTGTCAGTTTACTCTGGGCTAACAGAACAAAAAAAAATACTGCGCTTTGGGCGTCATGGATCGATTGTTGAGACAAAGGCTCGGTTGGGTTCCTTAGGCTCCCGTTCCACATAGACGAACATTGCCTCCTGACCACTAGCCGACCGAGGTTGGCTGAATGTGGGGAGCAGTCGGGCCAATTTAAGGACATGACTATCTTTTAGCGCCATTCATGTCCTTACCATTTCCCAACCATAAACCAGGCAGTAAATGACTTAATCCATACAAAGCCCCGAAGTGCTTTCAAACCTGTTACAAACCATTCCTACCTCTAGCGACAGACTACCGAATCCCTTCCTGACTGATTTCCCAACAAGTTACCAACCCTATCACATTGAAATCGGTATAATCAGCCTAATATCTATTTTCGTTTTTAATCAACCATTCCTCTACGTTGTTAATATCGTCGAGTAATCAAATTCAACGATAGACTCGGGTCATCGGAATGAACAGAACACTGCTACAGAGTACTGCTATGCTTGGTTGTACTTAGGCACGATATAAAACATTTGGAACAATCGGCTTCAACTAGGTAAAAATGACCAACTAGGTGAACCCCTCGATTCCGTCAGTATTCGGCGCGCTTTGCGCACGGCAAGAAATACACCGGCTGTTAAAAGTCAATTACCACTATAACAATGATCCCGTCATTGCTAAGGTTAATTTTCAAACATGAAAAAATGATAAATATGATATGATTACTTAATGAGTAATGACTGTATCAATCAGAAGCGTTAAGTAACGACTCGCATTTCAATCGAGAGCTGCACATATATAAAATACAACACGGTGCATTACAACACGGTGCATTACAACACGGTGCATTACAACACGGTGCATTATAACACGGTGCATTACAACACGGTGCATTACGCCTGAGTTAGCGGCCCGACCGCGAGGTGTATCGCCCGACGGCCGAAGGTATCTATCTATGTCATACCCATTGTATAACGTTGGCCTAGAACCTTCCTGCACTTTGTAGTAGATTGATATAAGAATCCAGTAGTATTGTGCCTTACATTGTACCTGTTACAAGTAAACTTTGGCTTGACTAGCCTCTCGGAAAAACACATGTCGTGTAAATGCGAAATGCGCAATAAATTGAGAGTTTTGTGTCCTCGAACAAAAAAAAAAAAATAGCAACATCGATTTCAACCTTCGATTCCGGTATTCGAATTTTCGACAGCGGAGCAACCGGTGCGCTCGAAATGCATTCTAAATTTTCTCTAGAAGCCCGTGTGATAAAATTAAGGTCCCGTGTGATAACGCCCGGTCCGGAACACTTGTATCGAACGAACTTGGTTTACCCGCCCAACCAGACGAGCGTCGCGCCCCTGAAGTTTCAAACGTGCCGATATAACAATAAAGGCAAAGCGGCGGTGACTCTGTCGCAATATTTTGCACAGCTTTGACCAAACAGTTAAAATCCTTTATCGTAACCTGTAGAAAGGACAAATAATGCACGTAGAAGCATGAACCAATCATAGGCCTACAAGAAAGATTAGACTTTTTGGCTTGAAAGGCCGGACAAAGCAAGTATTTCTGATAGACCCTTCCCTGAAAACGAGGTTTAAATTGGACAGAATCATTGATTTTTGCATTTCTAGCGGTGGGAAATAACCCCAAAAGGGTCGAATCACATTGAATGTATCATCGCATAGAAAAATGTACTTACAGTTATGTTTGTTGTCGACGATGTCGGCTAGTTGTCCACTCTCCGACTGTACAGACGAACTGGTTGTCCAGCCTATAAATACACTCCTAGGTGTTCAGCATATTTATAGCTTCTATTAATAAGATACACCAACGTCATTTCAATCACTGGCTATGATTGGTAAAATTTGACGGCATTCGCAGCCATTGGCCACGATGTCAGGTCACGCCGCCACCCCTAATTATCTACGACGTCAGATATTGTTTTTGTAAGATATGATATATTGCAGGCTGTCCGTACCACCCGGCGCCAGTATCGGGTAATTGGACAATTAGCTGGAGGTCACCTAGGTCCCGAAACGGGAGTTCAACAACCCTTAGCTAGTTTATACCAATGGCGTAGCAAATCTTGTAAACACTTCGATGATGGATCTGTTTAGATCTATTGCTCCAATTTTCTTAAATCCAGTAATTATTGCTACTGCTACATTCTCTTCTTCTATTTCTTGTAGACCCCCATGAACCTAATCAGGACAACGTGGGCTGGTGGTTACACCCGGGGATGGGGTTCTCCCGGTCCCCTTCTTTCATCTTAAAGTTAAACGTCATCCGCGAGAACCTCGCTTCTCTTGTCTCACTGCTGATTCTCAAAGCCTTAGATGCTACCTATGTCTTTTGACAACTTACAAGAAACTGGTTGGTTATGTCTTTGTGTACTGAAGAGGCGAATTGGCGACCACCCTGACACCCTGACGTCATTTGTTCCCCATCCCCACCCTACAGGATACAATGAAGTGAGGTTAAAATTGAGTCTAAAACGTGAAAGCTTTCAAATACCACAAAGATACACACTTGTATTTTTATAACGAAGAAGTAGATATTGTCATAGTAAAATTCAACAAACTCAGTGTTAGTAACATCAAAGAAAACACCATGTTAATATCGGTGATTTCACGTTGGGGAAAACTTTGTAAGGACATTTGTATGGGTAGTAGTCAGAAATGCATCGCTAGGTCCACTGTGTTTAAACTACAAGACGAATATGGTATTGCGACGGATTTCTCGTTACAGAGCTGTCATTAGCCCACTTTTTTTGTTGCAATGTTGCCTGTATTATCTGATATGTATTGATTCTTAGATGGAATCCCAAATAATTAAGTTGAATGCGGAATTCGCACCCATTTCCAACATTTTTTTGCAGCTCCCCTTACTATTAACGAAGCGAGATGTTATCTTTGACAGATCTAATATTGATGGTTGTCCGTACCACACGGTGTCAGTACCGGCTGTAATTATACAATTAGCTGGAGTAGTAAGTCACGAAGACCCCGAACAACCCTGTATGAAAATTTGGAGCAAACCTTGTAAACACTTTAATGATACGGTTGTTTCCATGCAGTACTAGATGGTTCTTCAAAGGATTCCTTTCTACTAAAATCCATTCCTACTGTTACCTTTCCTCTTCTTCTTCTTGTGAACCCATATATAACCCCACTAAGGGCAAGATTTGGGGAGGGAGGTCCCGAAATGGGTCTCTCCCCTCCTGTCATATTAAATGCCATACACGGTAACTACACTTTTACATACTTCAAGACAGTTTTATGTACTGTCTTTTATTTTTCAATCAGGCGACTGTGTGACCACCGTAACACTACATCGTCGTTTTAACCCCTGACCACCATGCAAGGCACGCTAAAGAGGCTGGCGTAGAGTTTCAGAACGTCAAATCATCCAAACACCGCAAGGATATGCACCTGTAAAAGAAAAGAAATTGAGATTTTTTTTTGTTCTATCTCTATGTAAATCGTGGCGGTTGGAAGCTGTTTATTCAAAGTAGTGAACCGTGCAAATTGGATGTCTCTTTCGCCACTATTTTTGTCTGAAAAAACACTCATTATCGGAGGTAAGATGGTATCTTTGACAGATTTGATATTGATGGTTGCCGGCATCACCCCATGTCAGTGATTAGACAATAGCTGGCTGTGAGACGTTAGTAACCTCGACCCCTAACACGGGAGCTCAACAAGCTTGTATAAAAACCATGCAGAAAATCTTGCAAATAGTTCCATAGTGGGGTCGCTTTCAAGATTTGGTTCGATTTTGAGCGTTTTTTGCTTTTCTTATACAAAAGCTATTGTCATCTTTACTTTGATCAACACTAACTACACTTCTGTCGGCGTGACTGCTGTTTTAATAGCCCAAGGCGTTTAGAAGGGTAACAACAGACGTTTTAAAGAGTTAAATCTCTTGATATTGTCTTGAAAAATTATTGAAATATTCTTCAAAAGTATACTATCTTTGTTATGTCTGTCGTGTACAAAGTATACAACTTAACCACTATGGTGTGAACTAACTTTGTTCAGTGCTTTTGGGATGAAGTTAAATATAATTAATTGTTTCAATCAATCAATGTTGAGTACAGCCCAAAGCGGTGTATTAAGTTGCACCGCTTGATTATCTACTGGTAGGGGACCATTCACAAACACTTCCAACATTTCAGGTATCTGTAATCAATGTCATAGCTAATCGCATCCCTGAACACAGTGCACAATTATCTTTTAATCTTTTCAGCGTATTTTACCTGTTTTATTGTTCTTTAACCAGTCATATTTATTTTTGTCGTCAGTGAGTTCTTTTTGGTTCTTTGTTCTATTACCAACCATACAATGTGCATTCAAGTGAGAATCACGCTAAAGATGCTGGATTAGAAGTTAAGACCTTGAACGTATTTAAAAACGTGCACCATCAAACTACCTCAAAATGTGTGGTTTAACACAGCCTGCCCTGTTTCTGACAGCTCATTCTATAATACATAATGCACAGTTTTGTGCCTTTCTACTACTTTCAGCCACTTTCACGTACTGATCTTGTGCCACTTTGCTTCTTAGTGATTTCTTCTTGCCTAGTACACGGTTGTTTTGTCCCCTTTGTGCCATGCATTCAATGTGGGAATAACACGTCCAAAGAAGTCGACTATGCTAAGTTTTGATTTAATAGTACACGTTTTTAAACAACAAATTTGATGATAGAATTTTGTACAAAAGGGCTCTTCACAGACCAAAAACATTGACATGAAGTTCTATTTTACAACGAAATTCTAATATTTTGACGTTAGGAGTTCCAGAAGTTATTTTCCCGAAATGGCAACGACCCCAAAGTATGAACTTTGACCGCCCCTCCCCATTCTCTTGAATCAACTGGTTGAACGCGCCGCGAGTAGATACCAAGGGAGCCGTGATTAGAGACGCTCTGTCTAATTGGAAAAAAAAGTTTGACGTGTGTATACACTGTGCTCAGAACTTTTTTTGGGTTTAAGCAAGGTTTGCGGGGGGAAAAGTCGTTTTCTACTTTGACCCACCGTTGTGCAGCATAGTGATCGAACCTAAGAAATCACTTATTCGGCTGCAAACTTAACCTAAACTAAAAACATGTTAATACGCATCCCACGTGGACTTGTCTATATAAGCACAAGTGTTAGGGTCCTGTCACACTTGTGCGCATATTCAAGTGCGCGTGAGTTGCGCAATAACATTTATTTGGTTTAAGTACGGTTTGCTGGGAGGAAGTTGTTTTCTACTTTGACCCACCGTTGTGCAGCCAAGTGATCGAACCTAAGAAATCACTTATTCGGCTGCAAACTTGACCTAAACCAAAAACATGTTAATACGCAACTCATGCGGGCTTGCATATACGCACAAGTGTGACAAGGGCTTAACAGGGGCTTTATCTTTTGGTACGCAGTGTTAGCCTGATGCGCGTCGTGTTAGCTTGATGCGCGTCATGTTAGCCTGATGGCAGTGATGCGCGTCGTGTTGGCCCGAGGCGCGTCGTGTTAGCCTGAGGCGCGTCGTGTTGGCCCGAGGCGCGTCGTGTTAGCCTGAGGTGCGTCGTGTTGGCCTGAGGCGCGTCGCTTTGGTGGTCTGAGGTGCGTCGTGTTAGCTTGACGCGCGTCATGTTAGCCTGAGGTGCGTCGTGTTAGCCTGAGGCGCTTCGTGTTAGCTTGATGCGCGTCATGTTAGCCTGAGGTGCGTTGTGTTAGCCCGAGGCGCGTCGTGTTAGCCTGAGGTGCGTCGTGTTAGCCTGAGGTGCGTCGTGTTAGCCTGAGGCGCGTCGTGTTAGCTTGACGCGCGTCATGTTAGCCTGAGGTGCGTCGTGTTAGCCTGAGGCGCTTCGTGTTAGCTTGATGCGCGTCATGTTAGCCTGAGGTGCGTTGTGTTAGCCCGAGGCGCGTCGTGTTAGCCTGAGGCGCGTCATGTTAGCCTGAGGCGCGTCGTGTTAGCCCGAGGCGCGTCGTGTTAGCCTGAGGCGCGTCATGTTAGCCTGAGGCGCGTCGTGTTAGCCTGAGGTGCGTCGTGTTAGCCTGAGGTGCGTCGTGTTAGCTTGACGCGCGTCATGTTAGCCTGAGGTGCGTCGTGTTAGCCTGAGGCGCTTCGTGTTAGCTTGATGCGCGTCATGTTAGCCTGAGGTGCGTTGTGTTAGCCCGAGGCGCGTCGTGTTAGCCTGAGGTGCGTCGTGTTAGCCTGAGGTGCGTCGTGTTAGCCTGAGGTGCGTCGTGTTAGCCTGAGGCGCTTCGTGTTAGCTTGATGCGCGTCATGTTAGCCTGAGGTGCGTCGTGTTAGCCTGAGGCGCTTCGTGTTAGCTTGATGCGCGTCATGTTAGCCTGAGGTGCGTTGTGTTAGCCCGAGGCGCGTCGTGTTAGCCTGAGGCGCGTCGTGTTAGCCTGAGGTGCGTCGTGTTAGCCTGAGGTGCGTCGTGTTAGCCTGAGGCGCGTCATGTTAGCCTGAGGCGCGTCGTGTTAGCCTGAGGTGCGTCGTGTTAGCCTGAGGCGCGTCGTGTTAGCCTGAGGTGCGTTGTGTTAGCCTGAGGTGCGTCGTGTTAGCCTGAGGCGCTTAGTGTTAGCTTGATGCGCGTCATGTTAGCCTGAGGTGCGTCGTGTTAGCCTGAGGCGCTTCGTGTTAGCTTGATGCGCGTCATGTTAGCCTGAGGTGCGTTGTGTTAGCCCGAGGCGCGTCGTGTTAGCCTGAGGCGCGTCGTGTTAGCCTGAGGTGCGTCGTGTTAGCCTGAGGCGCTTCGTGTTAGCTTGATGCGCGTCATGTTAGCCTGAGGTGCGTCGTGTTAGCCTGAGGCGCTTCGTGTTAGCTTGATGCGCGTCATGTTAGCCTGAGGTGCGTTGTGTTAGCCCGAGGCGCGTCGTGTTAGCCTGAGGTGCGTCGTGTTAGCCTGAGGCGCGTCATGTTAGCCTGAGGCGCGTCGTGTTAGCCTGAGGTGCGTCGTGTTAGCCTGAGGTGCGTCGTGTTAGCTTGACGCGCGTCATGTTAGCCTGAGGTGCGTCGTGTTAGCCTGAGGCGCTTCGTGTTAGCTTGATGCGCGTCATGTTAGCCTGAGGTGCGTTGTGTTAGCCCGAGGCGCGTCGTGTTAGCCTGAGGTGCGTCGTGTTAGCCTGAGGCGCGTCATGTTAGCCTGAGGCGCGTCGTGTTAGCCTGAGGTGCGTCGTGTTAGCCTGAGGTGCGTCGTGTTAGCTTGACGCGCGTCATGTTAGCCTGAGGTGCGTCGTGTTAGCCTGAGGCGCTTCGTGTTAGCTTGATGCGCGTCATGTTAGCCTGAGGTGCGTTGTGTTAGCCCGAGGCGCGTCGTGTTAGCCTGAGGTGCGTCATGTTAGCCTGAGGTGCGTCGTGTTAGCCTGAGGCGCGTCGTGTTAGCCTGAGGTGCGTCGTGTTAGCCTGACGTCGTGTTAGCCTAACGTCGTGGTATCCCGACGCGCGTCATTTGTCGATGATGAAATAGAGAAACGCCATTCATTTCGTCAAAAACAATGCGCCAAAGGCTATCAAGCTGCGATCATTTTGGGAACTCTTTGTGACTTGCACGTTTGCGCTGGTACACCACTAGTCCTGACCTTATGTATAATAAAGGTACGATGAGTCAGTAACACGTCCATTGGGTAAACTATAACCAAAGTATGGAAGCATGCCAAGGCATTTCGGATCTCTTTCTGGTTTTGAATATTTTATTGTGAAGCTGTTGAGACTTCGTAATACAAGTTAACAAGATGACGATGTTAGATACATTGTTCTGATCTATTTCCTCGTTGTTAAGGCATCACCGATTTGATTCAATGGATGGCATGAGGCTAGCCCAGAATTCTCTTCACCCCGCCAGATTAACTATGTAAAGGATGATTGAGAGTTTATACCCGAAAACATAGCCTAGATTTATTTTGAATAGGATCTAGAGGTCAACACCTATTAGACAATTACTTTCCAAAAAAGCTTAGTCAATTAGTCTTGTTTTACATTGACGTAATAAACACCGCCACCGAATATCCCACAGTTTATAATGAATATGACGTTAACCCTGCATTGCTATGCTAGAATAAGCTTTACTGTCGTCTGCAGGCTCTTCCTATGTGCTCACTTTCTTATCAGGTATGGAACTATCAGATTGTTCAATTATGAGATATCATTGTTTATTGCACTCATCTCCAATAAGGTTATAACTGACCTTGTGATTGCCCCTGAATTTTTAACTGAAAGTTCATGCACTTGAAAATAAGTACCTCTTCTCTAACACAACGGCATGATCCCTGGTACCTTTATCATCTGTGTTCCGTTCAGTTGTAGTACAGAGATCGTCATTTTGCAAAGTTTCTTGCATTTTTCTTTTCTGCGTTCGCCGCTGTTAAACGTTTCGATGCTATGAGACTGAACACAACAGCTGAATATTGCATAACATCATAAAGTCGGGCGGATGCAAGCAAATATTTTTGGGAGGGATTTCTACAACGATAAGATGCATTTATCAGCTCAGATACTTTATCAGCCCTACAGATAAAAAAGTTTCATACAAACAATAAGAGAGCAAGCCAGCTCCAAGTAAAGTGTCGCATTTTGACGTTGGGAATATATATTGGACTTTGCTACGTGTATTCCTTATATCATTTGCAGTAAATTGATAAATCGCAAGATGGCACCGATGTACATTTGTCATTCACCAAGCTAAAATCCGGTTTCCTCAGGTTCTACACAGGGTCGTTGTCAGCCTTCTTGGTCATTAGTGGTGCTTAGCAAAGTTCTTTATTCATAATCAGATATTTAACAAGAGTGGAAGCGTCGATGGTCGTCTGTCATCTTCTTTAGGACAATTCTGACCGGTTTTCAGTGCACTGAAGCTAGGTGTTACTAGTTCACTATGCATCGAAACTATACAAGTCAGTGATAATAAGTCGGTCCCAAACATCAAGTATTCTTGTTGACATTGTTAAGCAACAAATGGTGAGATAATGCGATTCGAAATTTAAGTATTGTAATACGAAAATACTGTTAAGTATTATTATCACATAGCCAGATGGCGTCGACCAATCAGAAGCCTCCTTTGCCCATGTGTTATGACGCCATAACACACCCGTGATCATCATTTCTCCCATCATGTATTTTTGTTAACATTCGTATAATGTTTATTTGTTCCCCAAAATGTTTGGAATAAATTAAATCTTGTGTAAGCATACGACAAAATACAACAAACCATTTCAATACAAGTCAAATCTAAACGGGTGGAACTGTTAGTGGAGCCGCCCACAGCATTGCCAGAAGGACACCCAGCAGGGAGGAATGATGATTCGTAATAGATTATAGATTTGAAAAATATTCGACATGCCAATATCGCAATGTTATTAAATATTATCTGTGGAAATGTTGGTTTTCAAAATGAAATCTATCATCTTCTATTCAAAAAGGACAAATGTAAATTCTGAAAAGCATTCTTAATAGTAAAAGGGATCTATGTCTTATTCAGGAATTGTCTACTCTTAGTCTGCTCGATTGGGCACGGTTAGCGATGGTGTCCGCGTGTCACAAAACGTGCTTTTGCCCCAGGCCCGGTTTGTGACACGCGTGCACTCTCACGAACCGTGCCTGGGCTCAATTTGTGACAAAGCACAGAACGTGATGCAACATATCATATGCATCGTCTCCAGTAGACGAGATGTAAACAACATATGACGAGGTCAATTAGTTGAGAGTGAAAATAAAGTTTTATTAAAGGAATATTTCTTTCCACACAGCAAAATTCAGCAAGAAAGCGACACATCTTTGGAGCAACATTGTCCTCTTGATGTTTTCAAAGAAGTCCATGCACTCAATCATCTCTTGTAGACGATGAGTGTTTTTTCTTCAGTTTTCACTCAAATTTTCTCTGGCTTGTGAGCTGATGTATTAAACAAGTGTGCTCGCTAACACTTATTTCATCAAATGTAACCTTGTTATTTTTCTACATCATTAATCATAATGACTGAATACACCTCCCCTGGCTATAGAAATATAGAAGATGTAAACAACATATTGCAGTTGACAGTGAAAAGTTATACCATCATTTTTTTCTATGCAGCGAAGATAAAGCGAACCTAGACATCAAAGCAACGTTGTAACATTGTCTTATTGATATCTGAATGATTAACTCAAGTTTTTATGGTTATTCTTGCTTGTGAGCTGATGAATTAAACATGCATTCTCGGCTACGTTTGTTTTCCCCCGTAATACATCTCTTTTTTGTAAACCTGATATTTTTTTACATCACAATTTTATTAGATAGCCATTCACTATATGTACTAATATAAGAGATGTGACCGCCGAAATAGGGCAGTCAATCAGGTTAGAGTGAAAAGACAGTTACAGTTACAGCAACAATAGAAAACTACACATTAAATCATTCGAACATCATTGTGATCTTGATGTTTTGTTAAGAAACAACTCCATATACATGAAAAAACACAGAAATACTGTTACATCATCATTTCTTGCAGACGACTTTGATTTGATTCCAGTTTGCACTCAAGGTTTCTCGATTCCGGCGTATGAGGTTAACGTTATATACAGTAAACATGTATGTAAACCTGTTGTTTCAACACCTCTCTGTTTACCGTTTTTATTCTTTTAGATCGAAAATTTAGAAAATCTACAAACACAAGTTTTAGAAGAGAGTGTAAGCAAGATATGACAGTCAATAAGCCTAGAGTGAAAAGACATCATAGTGTGACATACAGAAAAAAATACATAATATCATTGGAACTACATTCTCTACTTTACGCTTCTTTGGTGAACAACAGCACATACGTCAAATAGCAGACGTAATCAAGTTTCTTCAAATATCTCACTGCAGTGGCAAAGTCGTGCATCCTACCGATCGCTTCATCGTTAATTACCATGAGGCCATAACGCACCCCTGATACTCATTTCTCCCATTAAGTAGAGGGAGGTTATTTTTTGTTAACATTCATATAATGTTTATTTATTCTCAGAAAATTTTACTATCGTAGAATAAGTAGAATCTTTTGTAAGCATATGACAAAATAGAATAAACTATGTCAATACAAGTCAAATCTAAACGGACGGAACTGTAAGTGGAGCCGCCCACAGCATTGTCAGAAGGACACGCAACAGGGAGGAATGATGATCATAAATAATAGACTTGTAAAAGATTTGACATGCCAATATTGCAATGTTATTAGATATCATCTGAGTGTGGAAATGTTGGTTTTCAAAAAAAAATCTATCATCTTCTGTTCAAAAAGGACAAAATAATGTGAATTCTGAATGAATTCTTAATAGTATAAGGGATCTATGCGTCATACAGGAATTGTCTACTCTACTCTTATATGGGTCAGTTTGGATAGGCTTTAGGATAATAACGTTAATGACCCGCCTCTTCCTCGGTGTGTATAGTGTCATACCGCCTGGCTATGTGCTATAACCATCTCATAAAGCGTTTTATTCGGTGGCTATGAACAGAAAATTTCCACAAGATATCATCATGTAGGTGTTAAAAAAATGGTATCATATTGAAAGGTATGATCAAAAAAAGTGTTTTCTATTCAAATCTGGATCTGCAATAATCTCTTCTATTACGCTGCAATCCTAGCTCGCCAGGCGGTTAGAAGAAATAATTGAAGGAATATAGTTGCTGGCACGTACGTCTACATCAAAATTTTTGAAAATGTATGAAATACATGAAATTAACATTAATATTTCTTGCTGTGTACTACAGAGGTTACGCACTTCTTTGTGGTATTCTGTGTCATTTAAAAACTACAACTCATGGATTTTCGTATTAACCCCTCCACTAAAGCATGCTAATAAGCTGGTGTACTGTTACAACAACAAAAACATCTAATTATTTCAAATTGCCTGCAAAATCTAGAACTTGAAAGTCTCGAATGTCGTTTGAGACATAGCTCGGCGATTCTACAGGAGAAATACATATAGCTCAATATGATTGCAATTGACGTATTTTCCAGTCATATGAGTTCATTACGTTTTTAATACAATATTGGATGATTATCGTTTTTAGACCTCGTTATGATTACTTTGGTTTCTTTCAGATGTAGGGCTTCTTATTGCTGCAGTTAAGATCGCTCCATTCTCCCGTTTTCCTAGCTTTGACGCCTGGCCACCAATGATCTCTTCCGTTCTATTGAAAACGACATGTACGCAGATATCATTTAACAGGAAACTGTCACAACATATTGGTGGAAATTTGATTGGTATCCGTTCTAGATGCTACATGACATAAAACAATTATGTAATGATCTCTATATCAACATCTTTCTTTCCAGTTCAACTTGTCATTTCTTTTTCGACAGTCTTTTAAACTCCAGAGGACAGTGTTCTGGCTCTGCATATAATATTTTCTGAATCAAAAAAATAATTGTATTGCCAACTTGACTTTGGACTAGGCAGCACTTGTAACATACAAACGCCAGTACGGGAAACGGCAACGAATACAAAGCCTTCTTGGAGAAGGTAAAAAAAAGAAACAGGAATACACACCTTGGTATAAATGACGATGCAGCCCTCTCCGCCACTCCAGCCGTTGTTATCTGGCTGACCTGCAGCCCAGTTCTGGTAAGAAAATGATGTCCCATCCGTCCACTCATATCCGTTCTTAGTGTGTTTTAGTCCAATCCAGACCATTTCTTTCTTTGTACGTATACCTGCAAGTCAAGAGAGGCATGTTTGTGTTTGTTTTTATTTGTTTTTATTTGTTGACATACCCAGTAAACCCTCTTTTAAGTCGTAGTGCGGACATCTCATTGAACTGCGCTTATTTGTCACTTGAAACTGTGTATGTTTTTATATTTTCAACAACAAAAATATCGCAATTCGCAGAATGGCGCAATTTACATATTTCATAATATCTTACCTAGTGCCGTCTCGGGTATCGTTTATGTTAACACCCGTTTATCACTTCATCTCTTTTTTATGCGTTTCTAATAATTTTACATTGGTTCAACAATAACCTGCTCATCCGGGCTTCATACGCAAATGCACCGCACGTCAATATGACAGCAAGGGGAACCTTGTCGAAAATTCGCAATTTTCCAGCTCAATTTGGTGCAGTCCAGTGAGAAACCCGGTTAACACACCAGTTTTTGTACTCAATGGTGTTAAGTTCCCTTCCCAAACGTAGGACACCCAATTTGAATCCAGAATCTTTCGATTTAAAGTCAATAAATCAAACAACACGGCCACCATGCCAAACTTTAAAGGCCCACTATGTAGGATTTTGGCGCAAAAATTGAAAATATTATTGTGAACAAATCTTAATGTTAATGGCAGGTACTGACATGTACAACCCTTTTTCAGCATATTTTCTTCATTATTTCGTCTATTTTTGGTATTTGTAAACTGTACAAAAACAAAAGAAAAACTCCCGGACACCACCTCAATAGTAAATAAACAACAACATCCCAGTGCACTGGAGGACCCCCATGGTGGTCTAATCACTTAGGCACACGTTAGACTGCCAGATGCCATGAAGCTCTTCTTCTTTGGAAACACTCATATCTTTTTCTAAGAGGGTAGAATACAACTATTAATTTATTCTGGAGGGTCTACTTTGAAGGGTATCAATAAAGTGTGGTTATTTTCCCTTCAAAACTGCAAGAACTCTGGTAAGGATGATTTTTTTTACAGAAACTGGTGAACTGTTAACAGGCCCCCCACTGGGCGGTCAGCCTGATAAGAAGTACAGAAGCCATGTGTGGCCATGTGTTAGTTTCACACTGTGTGTTGTTTTGGATGGAGGATAACAGTTTTCTAAAATTGTTTGTATGGTGCAGTAATATTGTAACCTCCCTTCCTGAATATCTGTAAGCAATTCTATAGAGTTGATAAAGCTTGCTATGCAAAGAAATAGTAGGAAAATCTACTTTCTGTATTGGCCTAAAACTACATAGTGGGTCTTTAAGATCATTGTTTGGAGGGGGTGAGTCATGGCTAATTTTAGTCCGAGAAGCGTGGAAGAAAAGACATTCTGGGGAAAAAAATATATAAAAAGATCAGATATGAAAAAAAAAACTAGGGTCAAATCGGGCAAAAGTCTTCTGGACAGTCAACATGTAAAGTTTAGGCCAGACGAAATGTACGGATAAATTTTTGAATTTTATTGCATTTGATGACAAAACTGCGGATTCTACAGAGCCAGACCAAATACCTTAACGATAAGTTAACGGTCTCTCAGTGATCCTCATTGTCTTCCAAAGCTGTTTGAATAATATATGGGGTCTACAGATGATCTCACGATAATCGGACGATGATATTCGATCGTTCTTTGGTTGCCGAATGGTCTTCGTCTAGTGATCCGGTTTTTTTTTTCATGTTTTCTTTATTACATATATTTTGTGAGTATTATGCAAGAAGCACATCGCTTATATAAAGCATTGTATTTAGAAACATGAAGATAAAACAAGAGTAAAAAAAATAATAATTCATACATACATGTAGGTACTTAGATACAAAATGGATAAAGAAAAGTAAAAAGACAAGTTTCTGATCTATCAATTACGAGAATCTACTTGTACAGTGAATGAAAGTGTAGACTATATCGGAGATGTTACAGTATTGTAGATGTGAAAATGACATTGACCCTCGTAGCAGTAAAGAACATAACATACTTTCATTGAGTTGCTGTATACCTACTATATTGGAAACAACAAAGTAACGTTACTTGTTTTGCTCATAACTTTATAAAGTTTACAGTGTGGAGAGTTGCAGCCATGAATCTCACCATGTATGTAACGTCCAATGAAGCTGTTCTCTTGGCTGTCCCTTATGGAAGCAAGGTTTGCACCCAGTCCTTTGCATTTTTTGTTCCAGGTAAATTCTTCTGTCATCATCTTGTAGCAGTTGTTCTTGTGTTCCTTCCACCCATTTTGACACCGTCGGACTACAGACAGAGTAAGAATGAGTGAACATAAAAAGACGGAATTTCTGTAGAAACTGGATTCTTTGAAGACTACAGGTTCGATCTACAGAGAACGAGCCAGAAATTCTTTCAATGTGAATGTCTCCAAGGTTTATTTAAGCAAAGGGACTTGGGTTGGACACAATAATATTGTTCAAATACAATGCATAGGTGGCTTTAGGCGTAAATGCCAGTATGCGTAGCCTTTGTAGCTCTACATTCTACTTGTACATTTGTATTCGACATTGAATGATGTAAGAAGATAAAGTACCTTGCTGACAATTCAGTCCAGTCCATCCAGGTGAGCAGGTACACTTGTACCCACCATCTTTGTTCACACATCGTCCATGTTGGCATGGCTTCCCAATGCATTCATTTATATCTGTATGGTATGGAAAAAATATCTCGTCAAAGCTAATCAATGAAAGCAGATTCAAAACCATTTCAAAAAATACCATTTGAAACAAATCTAAAAACCTCAACAATGGAACTCACCTTGCTGACAGTTCTGTCCAGTCCATCCAGGTAAGCAGATACATTTGTATCCGCCATCTTCGTTCACACATCGTCCATGTTGGCATGGCTTCCCAATGCATTCATTTATATCTGTATGGTATAGAAGAAATGTATCGTCAAAGCTAATCAATGAAAGAAGATTCAAAAACATTAAAAAAAAATGTCATTTGAAACAAATCTAAAACCTCAACAATGGAACTCACCTTGCTGACAGTTCTGTCCAGTCCATCCAGGTAAGCAGATACATTTGTATCCGCCATCTTGGTTCACACAGCTTCCATGGTGGCATGGCTGCCTGACACATTCATTTATGTCTGTGTCATAAAGGAAAAATATATTGTTACTACATAGAGATAATGAAAACGATAACTAGAGATAGTTTAAAGTCATAGTATTAGAACATAAAAGCTAGTAAAACTTATGAATTAAGATAAGTACCTTGCTGACAGTTCTGTCCAGTCCATCCAGGTGAGCAGGTACAGTTGTATCCACCATCTTTGTTCACACATCGTCCATGTTGGCATGGCTTCCCAATGCATTCATTTATATCTGTATGGTATAGAAGAAATGTATCGTCACAGCTAATCAATGAAAGGAAATTCGAAAACATTTTTTTAAAAAATCAGAAGACTATCCAACGAAGACAACGCACAAGGACCGGAGAATGTTTTAACAGAGGGAAACAATGTATATGACATTGCAAGATGTAAGAAAAGAACGCACCTTGCTCACAGTTCCGTCCGGTCCATCCAAGTGAGCAGGTGCATTTGTATCCTCCTTGTTCGTTCACACAACTTCCATGTAGACATGGGTCTCTGGTACACTCATTTATGTCTGAGTGAAAAAAAACAGATATCATTTACAGCCTATCTATCATGGTAAACATTGGTACAATATCATAATAATCTTGACCAGCATCTTACTGTGATGTTAGAGCCACAACACTCGCGGAGAATCTCCAATTACCTCTTACCAAGTTTCATGTCAAATTGATAAATGTTAACGGACGATTTCTGAAGTCAATCAGAAAGAGAAAACCCATCCCAAATCAACAAATTGGAAGACAAGAATGTATAACATTCAACAATACAGTTAAAGACCAACCCTGATGACAGTTCAATCCAGTCCATCCAAGTGAGCAGGTACATTTGTATCCACCATCTTTGTTCACACATCGTCCATGTTGGCATGGCTTTCCAATGCATTCATTTATATCTGTATGGTATAGAAGAAATATATCGTCACAGCTAATCAATGAAAGTAGATTCAAAACCATTAAAAAAAATACCATTTGAAACAAATCTAATAATCTCAACAATGGAACTCACCTTGCTGACAGTTCTGTCCAGTCCATCCAGGTAAGCAGATACATTTGTATCCGCCATCTTGGTTCACACAACTTCCATGGTGGCATGGCTGCCCGACACATTCATGTATGTCTGTGTCATGAAGGAACAATATATTGTTACTACATAGAGATAATGAAAACGATAAAGAGAGATGGTTTAAAGTCATAGTATTAGAACATAAAAGCTAATAAAACTTATGAATTAAGAAAAGTACCTTGCTGACAATTTTGTCCAGTCCATCCAGGTGAGCAGGTGCATTCATATCCGCCATCTTGGTTCACACAGCGTCCATGTTGGCATGGTCTTTCGGCACATTCATTTTTGTCTGTGAGGTAATGCAAAAAATATTTTCACTGAACGGAGCTAATGGAAGCAAGATTACGAAATGGGCATTTCTTCCACGTGGGAGCAGAACACACAAGGCTAGTGAAATATAGTAGGGACTTCTAAACCTTCAGAAAGAGAACTCACCTTGTTGACAGTTATTTCCAGTCCATCCAGGTAAGCAGGTACATTTGTATCCACCATCTTTGTTCACACAGCGTCCATGTTGGCATGGCTTTCCAAAGCATTCATTTATATCTGTATGGTATAGAAGAAATATATCGTCATAGCTAATCAATGAAAGCAGATTCAAAAACATTTCAAAAAATGCCATTTGAAACAACAAGAGCACTCACCTTGCTGACAGTTCAGTCCAGTCCATCCAGGTGAGCAGGTGCATTTGTATCCGCCAACTTTGTTCACACATCGTCCATGTTGGCATGGATGTCTGACGCATTCATTTATGTCTGTGTGATATCGGAAATATATATTATAACTAATCAAGTCTGTGAAGCTAAAACATTGTTCACAAATGTTCTTTCAAACAACTTTAAAAACCTCAACAAATTATTGCATAGTTGCATGTTTCTTCTTACTCACCTTGCTGACAATTTTGTCCAGTCCATCCAGGTGAGCAGGTGCATTTGTATCCGCCATCTTTGTTCACACAACGTCCATGTTGACATGGTTTGCTGACACACTCATTTATGTCTGTGTGGTGAACAACACATATCTTGGTGTTAATGGAATAAATTCTTAACGCGGCAACTATATCATAATAAATACACGTCAACCGAATTCAATCCACGTTTTAAATTAGTTGCTGAATAATTTGAAGCTAAGATACAAGAAAATAGATAAGTACAGATGAAAGAAAAAAAAAGAGAATCATTCTACGACCTTGGATGACGACATATGGTCTTAGTAACAACACAGAATCTATTTACCTCGCTGACATTTATAAAAGATGATAATAACTCACCTTGCTGACAGTTCGGTCCAGTCCATCCATGGTAGCAGGTACATTTGTACCAGTCATCTTTGTTCACACGTAAATCCAGAAACAGGTGTGCGTTGTCTTACCTGTTGTTGACAGAGATGTGATGGTCGTCAATTGGATTTCAGGATGAGAGCTGGCGTATTTAGATGTCTCAGTTGACTCCCCTCCCGAGGGCAAAGCATGCTTAAGGGAAGTTGATTTGGAAACTGTAGAGATGTTCTCCCCAACCAAGACTAAAGTCAAGGAGAAGAGAAAGGAAGACCTGATTATAGGCAGCAGTTACAAAGAAGATTGGTTAAAATCTTTCCAAATATATTCGAAACCCTTGACCAACTTAAGCAGAGGAAAATACACTCGTTGATCTCTATGCAATAAAGAAAGAAACATTATAACTTTATCTTGCTGAAAAATAAGCTATGAAGGTACCTCAAGGCATCCAATGGGACAACACACAAACTCACCTTGCTGGCAGTTCTGTCCAGTCCGTCCAGAGTAGCAGGTACATTTGTACCCGACATCTTTGTTCACGCAGTGTCCATGTTGGCAAGTATCCCCGATGCACTTCTCTGACATGTCAGTACCTGAACAAAAGTAAACTTAGGTGTTGACTAATCTTACTATTTTCAAAGAAGACATGACACAATTAAATTTATTGACTACGTTACAGAAATGCACCTTGCTAACAGTAATATCCTAATCCTGAAGCAGATCCTCCAGTGGAAAAATCGTTATGTGGGGAAAAACAGTGTTCATGGGCCCTAGTAGTCCATAGACTAAATTGGCCAACATACCTGCTTGATCATACAGTCCTTTCGGATTATACTAGACAATGGGGGAAAGTCTGATAAGCAGGTAAAGTGCTTTATTTGATTTCCAAAAAACAATTGTTTTGGCCTAACCTGTTTTGGATAGAAGTGTGGGTGTTACTGGTGAGGCCTCATCTTTTGCAGAAGTCGCTGCAGTATCTGAACGTGGTTCAGTTGACTTCCATCCTAACGGTGAAGACAGCGTGATCACAGTGACGACAACTGAGGTGTTCTCGTAGGATGCCGTCTGCCACATCGTACTGGACATTGGCGGAGATGTAGGTGAAGTTGGATAAGCGACTTCCGATCTGTTTTCCTTGTAGGATGCCGTCCACCACGGATCGTTGGGCTTCTCTACTTTCTCATCGATCACCATGCCATCCTATAAACAGGTGCAAACTTAGAATTGTAAAGTAAGACTTGATAATCTATAAGCTTGGGCTACTCTAACCTATTTTTGGATTCATAAATATAGTGCTGCACTGGAAGATGAACATGAATACAGAGTTGGAAAGGAAAGTTTCTAAATTGAATACAGACATCTACTAAGGAATAATGTACCTCAGAAATTTCCAAGAATCAAGAAATCAAATCGGTGTAACCTAAGTGTGTCTTGCTAGTTCACACAAGATGTTAGACATTGTGATATCATGACTAATCAAATATATGCATGTTTCGAACTGCTATAATGTATCAGCATTGAGTTGTTCAAGCCATGAGTACCAACTTAATTAACCACCCTGCCAAAAAAAGAGAAATACTATAATTAGATAGATAAGGCCAGGCCAACCTAATTTGTTGGATCTCAGGTTGAAAAATTGAATGTTGAACTTTAATATCAACATAAAACAGAGTCTTAATAGAAAGTCTGTACCTTGGTTCACTCAGTTTGTCAAATAAAATCAGGCATATCTTAGTTTTCCTCCAAGTTTTCCTCCCAATCCTCTATTATTATCATGATTGAAATGATGAAGCCTAAATCAGGAAAAGCTCTTGTAATATCAGAATCTTTCATTTAAGACCTAGATGACAGCATATTTTAAAGAAGACGTCTAAACTGAAAGGTCAACATATCTAGTATAGTCTTAGTGGATATTTTGTAGCTTGACTTGACAGACAGTATTTCAAGAAGTGAAAATGGTCAGATTCAAGATTTTCACCAAGACCTCTCTTGTATGTTAAAATTACTCTGGAATTTTGGTAAGAAATGTCAGAAAACCCAGCGAAATCACCCCCCCCCCCCCCCACCGCTGAAGGTCTTGTACAACAACGCCATACAACATCTCTCCTACTCCTGGGTCAGCAACTCACAACCTCGCCATCAACAAACAAGTATCTTGGGCACTGCACACGTACATTGCAAGACCAAAAATATTTAATGCCCCCAAGCTTCCAGCTGGAACACCTCTCAACTGTGTACCAATTATTAACTGCATTGTGTTATATTGTATTATTCTATGCATTGCCTTTTTGTTTTATTGTTGCATTCAGTGTAATTGTAATGTTAAGTGGGGCATAACACCATGATTGTCTGCCTGGCGCTGTGTATTGTCATGTTGCAATTTTTACTAACGGTAAAGAGGTAAGTAAATTGGTATGACACGAAAATGTTAGCCCACCTGTCTGTTAGGTATGAGACATCCAGGTGACACACCTTCGGCGATGAACATTGCCGCAACCGCCAGGATTCCACAGCCCAGAATAAGCCTCCAAATGATGCTAGATTTCATCTTCTTCCACATTTCCACGACATGACCTAAAATTCATGATTAACGAAACTCTTAAATAAATCCACAAATATTGTTGCCATGTATCAGGATTATCTACTGGTGATAGAGAGCATATGGTAACAGATGGTCGGTGTATAGCTAGAAAGAAGCGGCATTGGCATAGCGTCCATGGCAGCTTTTTAATAAGAACTGCAGAGATGTTGTTGTTGAACCGTCTTTGGAGGAGTTTAACTCAATAACTGTCAATAACGAATTATTTTAACAAATATGTACCCGCAGAATGATTTGAGCTTCTTCTGAGTAAACAAAGATTCAACAAACACTCATATGCTGGTAACTTGACCATGAAATGAACATTTTCAGTTGCAAATAAGACTTATGTGCATGATTCATCGGGAATTTCCATTGTTCAGTGATAAGTAGCATATGTAGGTAACGAAGAGGGGACAGTTTTAATAAGGACCTTATTGGCATGATTAATGAAAAATACTGTACCATTTAAGACAATGACGAAGATGGCAATCTTTTACGACCCTTACGATCATTTCTGAGGCAAACATCATTACACATGAATTATGCAAATTAGGACATCATTTGCATTTTAAAAGAGAAAATCATTGTCAGCAAAGGCATCAGGGTTTTGGAACACTAGCTATAGCTCACACCCGTATATTAAGATTACAAAACTACATTTCGCGCCATGGGGGTTGAATATGCAACAAAACAATTCTTTGTGTTGAAGCTAGACAGATTGTGCCCCTTGCTCTTTAACAAAACCAAGGCGGCTCATGTTCTTCATCTTCGTTGGTATCGTTTTGTATTGCCGGCATTCCGTAATATTGTGTATCTTTAGAATTAAATTTCAATATATTTCTTAAAGAAGCCACACCTATTTGATTTACTGGTTCTTAAAGAAAAATAATGCTAGGCTGGAACAACATGAAAACAAAGTCTGGATATCTGTACCTTAGTAGACAAGGGAGTGAACAGAATCAAGACAAATGCAGCTTTTTGTTTGGATGATGTCATTTTGCTAAAATTCTACATGACCAAGAACCACGACGTTAAATTGGCGTTGCCTAAATCACGGTTAGTACAGACCTAGCTTTAGTTATATTTGATCTGGACGTACCTCTAACTTTGTGACAAAAGCCAGGCGCATCAATGTCCCCATCTCCGTTGGTATCTGCTGGTGTGTAGGACGCATCCGGGCACGACTCTTCGTTCTGCTCTGGATACACCAGAACATGGTCTCCCAAGTCAAGATGCTGAGTTGCGCGTTTCAACCCAGGGCTCCAGATACTTTCACCGTGCGGATCCACGTCTTCGTACTTTCTATCCGATTCTTCATTCTTTCCGTCTACCTGTGACTTCTCTTTAGCTCTCATGTCAAGAGTTTGCCCGTAAAGTGACAACCAGTCTTCAAGCCCTGAAATATGCGTTGTGGCACTGTCAATAATTATTCATTGCTCCTGGTATTACATCATGTCACGAAGGAATAATTCCAAATAAGGTGGTGTAAATAGCTTCGTCAGACGAAGCAGTTTGAGACTAATCAAGTCCACGTGACTGAATACAAACGTTTCGAAACGCCCCCTGTATGTGTAGGTATATTTTATATCTACCTACATTTGTACAGCCTACGTATAGATTGCTTTGGTCCATGGTAAAAGTAGTTTGTTGCATTAGACCAAGCCTAAAATTGCCAAGAGCTTTTCATACAAGTATCATTCAATACAGCAATTTGCGGGATCGATTATGTCTTAAAGGCATTTTAGTTAGTATACGCTTGCATTGTTGTTATGTTTCTTATACATCTACACTACCAAAAATGCTTTTTCTTATTTTTCCTGTTTTCTTGATTTTTCTTATTGAGAGAAAGATCTTCTTCAATAAAGAATTTCAAGAAAATCAAGAAACCTTACGCAAAACCTTTGAATGTTAAATCTTACATTAAGAGTTTTATTCTTGTTTTTCTTAGGTGAAGATAGGATTTCTAGTATGATTTTTTATCAGCAAGAATATTCTAGAAATTCTAGTCAATCTTTCTTCCTTATTCTTCACACAATATTTGCTTCTTGTTTGGTCAAATGGAGTATTTTACAGAATCTAACTCTCAAGATTTTTATTCTTGCCATACATGAATTTTTCTTTAGACTTTCATTTCACTAGGAAAACATTCTTGACATTTCTTGTTTTCTTTATTTAGGAAGTCTGAGAAATATGATTCTTGCAATTCTTAGTAATATCTAAGAAGATCTAAGGATTTTCTTCACCAAATACAGTTATTTTCTTGACCAAATACAGTTAAGAAAAATGAGAAAATCAAGAAACTGTAAAACAAGTAATTCCCAAGTGTTTTTCTGTTCGAATTCCTTTTCCACAAAGTTAAAGAAAGATGATTCCTGCTTTTCTGTGTTATCTAAAGATGGAAAGTAAAATGAAAGTTCGAATTTGCATGATTTCCTTTATTTTCTTAAAATTGTAAAGTTCAAGAAAATAATCATTTTTTTTTATTGTAAGAAGAAAGTAAATTATGCTAATTTAATACTCCCATCATCCTTTGCTGTAAAGACAGTTTGAATGTGGATCGTTGAGTTTGGGCTCCGGCTGCATTTGCCTGATGTGCGCTTTAGATCTTACAATAATAGGGAAAGATGTGGCTAGTTTCGTGAGGACACTTTTTGGTATCATGTGGGACTCACTACACAACGTAGATGACTTGTTTTAAGTTCCAAAATGCTTCCTCAGGCCAACGCCATCAACAGATATGCTCCAGGTATGTTATAGCCTGTCTTGATATGAAAATAACTTATTTCCCAAGTAGATACTCTTAGTTTTGTGTTTGTGGTTGCATGATACAGCCAACCAGTAATTGCAGAACATGTACGTTTAGTGCAGTAATACCTAAAAGGTACTAAAAAAGTTAAAGTATATCATTTTCAAGCAAATGCACAAGCCCCCCCTCCCCCATGCATGTATACGGGGGAGGGGGGCGATATAAGAAATGACAGTCACTTAAAGTCTTTGTGTATTTTTCTAGGCTTAGAAACCTTTGTTGTGTTTGTGGTTTCATGATACAGCCAACCAGTAATTGCAGAACATGTACGTTAAGTGCAGTAATACCTTCAAGGTGATAAAAAGTATAAGTTTAACATTTTCAAGCAAATGCACAAGCCCCCATCCCCATGCATGTATATGGGGGAGGGGGGCGATATAGGAAAATGCCAGTCACTAAGTCTTTGTGTATTTTTCTAGGCTTAAAAAACGTTGTTGTGTTTGTGGTTGCATGATACAGCCAACCAGTAATTGCAGAACATTTACGTTAAGTGCAGTAATACCTACAAGGTACTAAAAAGTATAAGTATAACATTTTCAAGCAAATGCACATTAGCCCCCATCCCCATGCATGTATAAGGGGGAGGGGGGCGATGTAGGAAAATGACAGTCATCGTCATCTGTTTTTGTGTGTTTTTCTAGACTTGGAAACCTGTTAGACCAAAGAAGATGCCCCCGTTTCAAGTTTGGAAAATCTTTCAACAATTACAAGTCATTGATTATAAGAAGGACAGATACAACACTGCAGAACTGACAGTTTTAGAAGGACAATTAGTTATTTGTATGAGCACAGAGAAAATGTGCTTTTATCACAGCATCAAATGTGAAACATTTATCGAAACAATTGTATTGCAAACTGGTTAATCTTTGCAATCCTTGGTTAAGAATGGGCTTTAGAAAGAAAAATCCAAAACTGTGTATTAAACAATTAGATCAATAATAATAAATATGATTGGAACATGTTTACATTATATTATCATTGATTTATTAAATGGTATTCTTGATTCAAGACCCCCATCTTAGTTCAAGAAACTGTTTCTAGGTTTAAGGAATTTATTCTTGAGGACAGAAAGGTATTCCTACAACAAGAACCTCACTCTTAGTGCAAGAAACTCATTCTAGGTGTAAGAAATTCATTCTTGAGGACAGAAAGGTATTCCTATTACAAGAACCTCACTCTCAGTGGAAGAAACTGTTTCTAGGTGTAAGAAATTCATTCTTGAGGTCAGAAAGGTATTCCTATTTCAAGAACCTCGCTCTCAGTGGAAGAAACTCATTCTAGATGTAAGAAATTCATTCTTGAGGATGAAAAGGTATTCCTATTTCAAGAACCTCACTCTTAGTGCAAGAAACTCATTCTAGGTGTAAGAAATTCATTCTTGAGGTCAGAAAGGTATTCCTATTTTAAGAACCTCGCTCTCAGTGGAAGAAACTCATTCTAGATGTAAGAAATTCATTCTTGAGGACAGAAAGGTATTCCTATTTCAAGAACCTCACTCTTAGTGCAAGAAACTCATTCTAAGTGTAAGAAATTTATTCTTGAGGACAGAAGAAATAAGGAAATGTCAGTGAGGACGTAACAAATATAAACTTTTTCTTATAATATTTTTCTCTGAATTTATTATATATTTGATACAAATTCTGTGCCATAGAAGAATCATAACAAAAAGAAAAAATTATTTCGAGGTTTCTAGTCGATATGTGTGAGAAAAAACAACTTGGTCAGAGAAAAATATTCTAAGAAAAAGTTTATATTTGTTACGTCCTCACTGACATTTCCTTATTCGTTCTTATTCTTGCACACAGAATAATTTTCTTTCTGGAAGATAATTTTTCTTCAACAAAGAAAAACAAGAAAAAACAAGAATGTCTTTTTTTGTAGTGTAAGCACAATCATTTTTATTTGACCCAGGTGTTATACAGAAAACTGCAAACATTGCACATACCGATTCCCTGCTTAGTACTCATCAGCACTTCTGAGAAAGAATATGGCGGTTTATTACACTCTACCAACAGTTGACTAGCCCCTAGCCTGCTGTAGTCGCTGTGTTGCTAAAATGCGATATAAATGGGCACCGCCCGATGTGCCAAAAATATTGAACTCGTCTTGGAACGTTTGAGTTTAATTGTTATAAGTTTGTCTTCTTTCTGTGCCGTTGTTCCTTAAAAGTAACATTAGGCCTAATCTATTTCAATCGTTTGATGAAGTTGTGTCGTGTGCATGTTGCATTGTATTGTATTGAATTGTATTGTATTGTATTGTATTGTATTGTATTGTATTACACTATTTTTTCCCACTACTAAAAGAAAAGCTCGCTACAACCTAGCTAAAATTGGATCAAAATAATACTGCCCTGCTCTGTTTCGACAATTAGCGGAAACTTTTTTTTTACAGATTAAACCCTTGCTGCACAGCATTTACAAAATTTTTCCGACCCAACTCAATCATTTCTCATTAAAAAAAAACGTACGTGATTCTCGCAAGTCTCAAACCCCGTACGGAAGGAGACCAATCACTCCCTCCATTCTCAAAGCTCTTCTTGACGCCATACCTTCAGTAATTCCTCATCGCTCCGTACTAGTCACCTTTCGCACCTACAAGCACGGTAACCCTAGTCGCCCCGCAACTATCTCTTTATGTCCACATCAACGATCTGGGTGGATTATTTCTTAGAATGCATGCTTGTTTTAGGAAATTTCTCATGCTTATTTGGTGAGGGCATATTATTTATTAACAAGAAATCTAATCGGAAGAAAAGAAGTGTGCATTTTGAGAAATGCCTTGTCCCTCTTTCATGTTCCACATCGTCCTAAATACATAATTTCATGAGAAAACCATGACTATTCAACGGCATACACTTATGTATTTCTCACTCGTGTTTGTATTGGTTATAAAACGTGTTGTCAGTCAATATTTCACTCCTTCGTGATCTTGCGTGACCTACATACATAATTTCATCAGATACAATATGGCTAATGAACATATTGTATTTTCATATATAATTTCAGTATACTCGTATTTTCATTTGCATAGGGGTCCTATTTTCAGTTTTGAGCGTTATTTTGCCATTTAACGTCATTATGCCCAAGGAGAGCCATTATAAGAATGTCTTTGGTTCTTTTTCTTCAGACGATGATGCTGTTAGACTGTTCACTGGGGACGGCCAGACTGCAGACGTGATTTGAAAATGACGACCATCTACCAAATCTGACAGATCGTTAACACGTATACAGTATCTCGGAAAACATTTTTTTAACAGTGTAATCATAGGCGGTAGGCCATCGAGTTTTTGTTGAAATAGGCATTACTGTGCCGTATATATATATATAAACTCCGATGATCCGCTTAGAAACAAACAAACGGAAAGGTTTCTGTGAATCGTAGACTAAGTGACTGTGTACTCGGCCTACTGAAAGATTCCCGAGAACTTACTTTAACATGCACTGTGTAATCGATCCACTGAAAGATTCCCGACAATCGTACACTAACTGTAACAACCACAACGCCCGATCCGCACTATCTGTGTACTTGATCCACTGAATGATTCCCGAGAATCGTACACTAACTGTAACAACCACAACGCCCGATCCGCCGTCTATTCGAAAGAATCACACGAATGGATGCCGAAGTCTACTGAAGATTGCCGAGAGCCGAACAGTGATTTCCGAACGCTTTAGGTAGTGTAAAAGAACAAGAATAGATAGGTGCAAAATGCAGTTTCAAAAGCCCATATTTTCGGCGAAAAAACGCCATGAAATTAAACACGTTGATACTACTTATAATCTCGGGGTTACTTACTAGCCATGTAGAATTCCTTAGGATACAATACCTAATTCAAAAGGAGATATGCGGCATTTCATAAAGTCCGATTTCCGGTGGACAGCGTTACCAGCAGTACCATTCATTCATTCATTCATTCATTCATTCATTAAACATAAACCAAACTTTATCGGTTCCCTGATCTTCTAGGGTAATTTCTCAAGAGCAACTAACAGTGAATTAATCTTAAAGATTTCAACTTTGCAGTGTAACTATAGCCATTTACTTTCCATTTCTCAATACTAAGTAATAGTAATCAAGGGTTATGGTCCGCCCGATCGTAACATAACCATCGGCCATAAGTCATCGAGTGAGTGAAGTGAACGAGGTTGTTTATGAGATATTCATTGGTCACAAGGTTATATCACAGTAAATACGGAAGAAAAAAGGAGGATTAACGTTATCATATACATCAAGCAAATTCAAACTGACACTAATATCACTAAGAAATTCTGAAAAATTATCTACAAGTGTGCATTATTGTTGGATCATGAATGCAGTTTTCTTCTTCAAAACTCATGCTCATGACGTCATTACTATATAGCCAATAGAAATAAAGGCTTGTTATTAGGCCACACAGTCTGGCTATATGTCAATATAGTGCAAATTTACCACCCTGAGGTATATCCGGTGTCATAAGGCATGGTCCGTTCCAAAAACCACTGAATAAACCACTGAGTGAGCGACGCGAAGGAGCATATTAGGGATCGCCAATTTGGTCTAGAGGTATGGTGCAGTACGGTTCCATATCATCTTCGTCTTGATCCTCTCGGTTTCCACGTGATGGAGAGATTCCACCTGGGGCCAAATTCGTCTGTTCGTCGTGGATTTCCTTCAAATTGACACTGCTGTACGGCTCGATATGCACGGTGTTGTTGATGGCATGGAACAGTAAAGTGCGGTAAGGTTCCAGCTCCGAGTTCTCCTCAGTTTCTTCTGTCGTGCCCGCGTCGTCATCAGCGTTGCGGATGTCGTTCAAATTGACACTGCTGTACGGCTCGATACGCAAGGTATTGTTGATGGCATCAAAAGGTACAGTACGGTAAGGTGTCAGCTCAGTCTCTTCTGCCGTTTCTGTGTCCTTACTAGCTTTGTTGATAGCAGATCCGGAGGATTTGTATAGCCGATTCGAGATCAGTTCAGATGAGTTGATGGTGACTCCGTGTCGTTTGTGGACCGGATTCTGTCTTGCTGAATCCTCCTCAGTTTTGTCTGTCTCTTCCTTGTCCCTACTGTCCCCTGTGACAGATCCAGGGTGTTGGTACATCCGATTACTGATGAGTTGAGAACTGATGATGATGCCGTGCTGTCCGGCGACTGGATTCTGTCTTCTCCTTGAAACACGCCGCTTGTATATCATCACTGCAACTGCTGTCCCACCCAACAGAACTAATCCAGTGACAGTAAGTCCGACAGGTATGTACAGATGGCCCGTACCAGCTTGCTGTCCGTCATCAATGTTCTTCTCCAATACAAGGCAACGGGTACTGACCGTGGCACCAAGTGTTGTTATCCTCGCTCGCTGTGTCAGGGCAGAATTTGTCGTCCCGACTGGGAGCGTAGTGGGTTCTGCCATTAGAAATGCGGATGTCATTGCTATAGGGGATGCATAGTTCGTTGCCATTGGGGATGTGGTTGTTAGCTCTGTGGATGTGCAGAATGAGTTTGCGTAGAGCGATTTGAAGTCGGAGCCGGCCAGTTTAGACGGCGACGTGCACTGAAGAGCGCCAGGCCGGACGATGTCGCTGTTGCCCCGCCGTGTCAGTTGCCAGGTCATGGCGTTGCAGACCAGCCATCGCATTCCACCGTCACAGACCAAGGGGTTGCCTTTGAGACGGAGTATGACTCCTGTGTCAGAGATCGTTTTCCAATCCTCTTCTAACACCGTGCCGATCTGGTTACTCTCGAGATTGACCTGTAATCGCGCCGCTGTTGTGCTGCGGCGGATCAGGGAGAGAGTATCAAAAGGAACCACCTTTAGTTGATTGTCATTAAGAAGTATCTTATAGCAGCTGTTGAGGCCGACGAACGCTTTCGGAGACACGGTTTCGATGAGGTTATGATCCAGAGAAATTGTCTTCAATCTTGGATGACTAAAGAAGGTTGAGTCGCCGATATGCAGGAGGCGGCTACAGCGGATGATTACCGACGTTATGGACGGCACGAGAGAGAACGCACCAACTTCTATAAAAAAAGGAATTCATGTTTTGTTACCGTCAGGGCGGAACCTCTGAAGATTTTTTTTTGCTTTCACTGTGGATTTTTTGTTCCACTTGTTCCAATAGATCTAGAAATAAGATGCATATTTTTGATTGCTGTTACGCTGAAAAATCATTAGATTGAAAATTAGTACAGAGATATTCTTCTCATTTTTATTTTGTCCCTGAATTTTGACACATATGATCTTAATTTTGCCTCATTCTTTCCTTTTTTTCCAAAATTTCTACGTTAAAAGATCAGGATTGTTTTTGTTTTCTCCCATTTTTCTTTGTTTCCCGAAAGCCTGAAACTTTGGCACTTCCATCGGCTTTTGGAATGTCCATGGCCTTGGTAGTAAACTAGAGGATAGAGATTTCACTAGTCATCTAGAAGGGTTTGACTTCTTCTCACTATTGGAAACTTGGCATTAAGATATTTGATACATGTATAAAACCAATCCTTCTGTACGGATGCCAAATCTGGGGGACAGAACAACTACTTGATACGTCAACTATTGAAATCTACACCCGATGGATAAAAGTTTCACATGGAGACAAAAAACACCTCTTATAGCATGTAGACTTGACTACTGGTTTGTCTCAAGCACTCTGGTTGCAGATGTTTTTGAGGCTGACCATTATGCTAGCATATGTAGCGACCATAGTGCTGTGTTTATTAATTTGCACAGCAGAGAAGCACCAAGAGGAAATGGATTCTGGAAACTAAATGTTAACCTTTTAACGGATCCAGGATATAAGCAAGAAATAGAAAAGGTCATTGATGATACAAAAGAAGAACTGAAACATTATACACCTGACATGATATGGGAAATATGTAAAATGAAGATAAAAGAACTATCTATAAGCTGGTCCAAGCATAAAAATAAAGAGAGAAACAAACTAGAAAAGGAACTAGAAAATAGACTAAAAAGATTAGAACAAAAGTTAAATACTGACTTAAATCCCCAAACCCTGACTGAATATGAGAATGTTAAAACACAGTTAGAAAGTATTATTCAGGAAAAGGCAAAAGGACAGCAGATAAGAGCAAAGACAAAATACATTACAGAAGGAGAAAAGCCTACAAAGTACTTCCTAAATTTAGAAAACAAAAAACAAAGTCAAAACTGTATAACCTCATTAGAAAATGGGAAAATACACGACCAGGTAGAAATACTAAAGGAATGTAGAAGTTTTTATCAAACGCTATACTCCTCCAAAAATGTACCTGATGATAAAATTGAGAACTATCTCACTTCAGTCAATATTCAGAAAACACTATCTGATGAAGAAAAAGAAAGGTGTGACAAACCAATTACATTGCAGGATTGTGAAGAAGCTGTATTAGGTATGAAACTAGGTAAAACCCCTGGATGTGATGGATTACCACCTGAATTTTATAATCTCTTTTGGCCTTCAATAGGAAGTTTAGTGCACTCTGTTATCTGCTGGGCACTCAATGAAGGCAAGTTGCCACAGTCTTTCAGAAAAGCCATGCTAAGACTAATATTTAAAAATGGAGACCCAGAAACACTTACCAATTGGAGACCGATAAGCCTTTTAAATACTGATTATAAAATCCTAGCCTTTATCTTGGCTAATAGGATTAAACCCCATCTAGAAAACCTAATTAACAAGGATCAATGTGCCTACATTAAAGGGAGATTTATAGGACAAAACGTTAGATTAATACAAGATATAATTGATTTCTGTGACACTAAAAATCTACAAGGAATGGTGTTATTTTTAGATTTCGAAAAAGCTTTCGATTGTGTGGAACATAACTTTATGTTTAAGGTCTTAGAGAAGTTCAATTTTGGCCCCAACTTTATACAATGGGTCAAAATTATCTACACTGACTGCCTAGCTTCAGTTATTAACAACGGGTGGAAAACAGCTAGCTTTCAAATTCAGAGAGGTATAAGACAAGGATGCCCCTTAAGTGCCTTGCTTTTTTTATTTGTGGCAGAAATCTTATTTTATAGTATGCAAACCAATAGTAACATTAAGGGTATAAAAGTGAATGAAGAAGAGATAAAACTCTGCCAAGTAGCTGACGACACTACAGTATTCTTATCAACAGAGGAATCACTACATGAAGCACTTAGATGTCTTAGGTCATTCTCAAGTGTTGCTGGACCCATTCTAAATAAAGCCAAGACAAAAGGATTGTGGATAGGCACATGGAAGACAAAAAAGAAGGACATAGGGGGAATTACATGGCCGTTAACACCAATAAAATCACTGGGTGTGTACTTTGGTCATTGTAGTAAGAGTTTAATAAAATTAAACTGGGAAGACAAAGTGAAACAGATAAAGACAATACTTAACACCTGGCGACAAAGAAATCTTACACTTTTTGGAAAAATTACCATTGTAAAATCATTAGCAGCGGCTAAAGTAACATATATCATGAATGTAATGCCAGCACCCTTGTCTATATTGAAAGAATTAAACACTGCTTTTTTTCAACTTTGTGTGGAGTGGAAAAGGGGATAAAATAAAAAGAAAAACATTGGTTGGAAATTATGACCAAGGTGGGCTTCGAATGCTGGATATATACAGTGTAAAGGATGCCCTACTTGCCTCATGGGCCAAACGAATATGTAATGGTAGTGGCTCTTGGAGACATATACCTTCTCACTTTCTCTCAGCAGTAATGGGAAGTGTGAATTTAGTTTTTGAAATGAATTGGATTGAAGAAAAGCACTTGAGTGAGTTACCTATCTTTTACAAACAGATCATTGCTGCTTGGCAAAATGCAAATGCTGTTTGTACAAAGCCACATACAACAGAGAACATTCAAAACCAGGTTATCTGGGGGAATAGACATGTATTATCACAAGGTAAACCCTTGTTTTACCCCCATTGGATTAAATCTGGTTTTATATATATAAAAGACATACTGCATAATGGTAAACTTCTAGCAGATAAGACCTGTTTTCAGAAGTTGAAAGTAAAGCGAAACTGGGCTTGTGAGCTCCTGACTTTAAAACAAGCTATACCTAGACAGTGGAAATGTGGGACTTGTAATGTATCCAGTAAGAAAAGTGAAGCATTGCCCACTTTGTATGTGCTTTCTGCGAAAAAGGTGAAAACTGTAGACACTATTAAAACCTCTGATTTATATCAAAATGTTGTTCAACAAAAATTTATGTCACCATATGTGGAAAAGAAATGGGAAATGTTTTTTGAGTGTAAGTTCAACTGGAAAAACATATGGCAGAACCAGATAAATCCCACATTGGGAACACATATGTTACAAACTAATTATAAAATACTACACGAAATACTACCTTGTGGAAAACTTTTGTATGTTTGGAAAAATATGTCGAGCAAATGTAATATATGTAACTGTGTTGAGGATTACAAGCATCTTTTTTTAACGTGTAAATGTCTCACAACATTCTGGAAAAACTTTTGTAATGTGATATATAAATGTTTTAAGTGTACTATAGAAGTAAGCCTGATAGAAATTGTACTGGGATATAAAACAAACCACCCCTATAACACATCTGAAATATATGTAACAATCAATTTACTTATATGCATTGCAAAGAAAGTCATATTTAGAAACTGGTGTAATAACAGAAACAGTGACAAGTACATACCAATAGACATATTCAGCATTTTTAAATCAGAAGTCAATTTACTTTTCAATCTGGTAAACAACAGAAACAATAGAACATGCAAGCATGTACTGTCCAATTTGTGAACTGTGAACTGTTAAATCTGTATTTTTTGTATGTATTGTATTTTGAGTATTTTGAATAAAGCTTTGAAAAAAAAAAAAAAAAACTATTGAAAACGTACACAACCAATTCTTCAAAAAATGTTCTTGGTGTTTTTAGATATAGTAGTAATGTGGCATGTCGAGCAGAACTAGGTAGATTTCCATTAGATATAGAAATATGTATAGATATAGTTAAATTCTGGCTACGGCTGGTCCAGATTGATAGAACTACACACCCCCTCCAAGCGGACGCACTCCACCTACAGCAAAGTCTTCCGACGAATACCCGCAAACGAACATTGTTACAACGTGTTAAAGATATATTAGATTACAATGGATATTCCTATTTGTTGCACTCCGATAATACACATTGTAAACCTGAACATGTCGAAAAAGTGCTGAGGAGGAGACTTACAGATATATATATACAATCATTTTTTCATACCTTGGTAACCGACAGCGGTAAGTTAAGATTTTTTGCAAAATGTAAAACCATGTACAACATAGATGGATATCTTGATCTTGCAGATTTTGACCTACGCTCAGCCAGTAGTAAAATTAGAGTCAGTGCCCATCCTCTTGAAATAGAAAGAGGTCGGTATAGAAAATTACCTATATACAAAAGAAATTTTAAGTATTGCACTACAAATGCCGTGGAAGACGAAATACACTTTTATTTTAAACTGTTCATTTCATGATATTGCACGAAATGAGTTGTCTACCCGGACCATTAAAATCTATCCGAATTTCTCTAAACTTACAGACAAAGAAAAGACCATTCTCATTTCAACTACCAAAAACCCACATATCATAGAAAAAGTGGGACATTACGTCTTCCATTGCTTACAAAAGAGAAGTCAAACCCTTCAATAGTCACGAGTTATAGACAATTACGTTTGTATAGTCTAGTATATCCTCTTTTATTCTTTTGTACCCTGTTATTTTATGTATGTTGCTTGCAATTAGCCTTCGGGCAGGAATTTGCAATAAACTTATTATTATTACTTCTTCAGGTTGTCGCAAGGTTCTATTAGCATTAATTTTTTTTTAGTTGTTAGTGGAATAAACAAAGACATGGAAAGACCAACTCGTATCACTTATTTTGCATCCTCATAACTTTAAACACAAAGATGCATGTAGCTTATTTCCCACACTTACCTATTGCCTGGATGGTGCTGCCGGTTATGACGAATGTGTTCAGGCTGGGTAACGGCGGAATGTATTGTTTGGTGAGGGTGGTGAGGTTGAACAGACGGTTCAGTATAATTCCAGTCACGGACTGGTCAAACCCGGTAGGAACGTCATTCAGACACGTAAACCCATCGTTTTCTGCACTGCAAACACTGTTAGCGGTAGCCTGTTGGGATACAAAAATTGGCAGCGATGTTTACAAACTGTAATGTGTGATGGTTCGTATTCTTAAGAAGACCGTAGATGTAATTTAGGACCCAGCCTAGCGCTGGAGCTGGGAAGGGGTGTTGGTGGTGGACACTGGTCTTCCTACAGTAATATTTCCAGACCGTCTCCCAGTTGGGCAGTTTACTGTTTATTTTCAGTACGTCAAATAATAAAAATGTAACAATTTTTTTTCAACCTGTCGTGTGGCAAGACTTTGTTTGTCAAACAAAAAAGCAAAGTATATGCAAACAAAACAAATGCAAACTAAGACTTAAGTGAGCTTGTTAAACATTTTACACATTCAATGAGTTTAAACATTTTCAGTTCTTTTGCTGCGTGTTAGGTAAAGAGGCTCTTGACTACTTTTGGCATCCTATAAGTTAAATAAGGTAAACATGTTGTTCTCTGTATATGGATAGCAAATCGTGAGTGTTGAGGTCTTACCAAAATGTTACTTGAAGCGCACCAAGCCTGAATGCCAACGTCTCGCTGTCTAGGACACTCGCAGATCTTTATCTTCACCAGTTTCAATTCGTTCTGCACGAAGCACTGATCAGGGCAGGGCAAAGAAAACTTCAGACCCAACAGAACCAGGATGGCGACACACTGTCTGCTCATTTTCTCCATGGCGGTACGCCCGAAGAGGCCGACAACATCCGCAACCGACAGAAACACTTCTGTTCGGGAGATTGGGAAAGTCTGATTGGTCTGGCAGGTATTAGTTTTTTTTTTTTTTTTTTTTTTGCTGAAGTATGATCTTATATCTAGAACAATGGACATGCCGAATGAAAAAAAAAACCACACCATTCTGTGTTGTATATCGTAATACATATTCTTATTTAGAATACTCAGCATTTATACTGTATTTGAATTCGTAGGTGTCAACCGTATAACGACCTGGGTGGATTACTTTTGCAAAAACAATTGTATTTGTCGAATTCTGATGAGGTGTAGGCAGATCGGTTGGCAGACACAAAACCTAGTCAGTTAGATAAGAAATCTATGACCTAAATGCATAATTTCATCAGAAAAGAACATGGCTATCAGAAGACATATTGTATTTTAACCGATTTTAGTAAGGCGTTCGACTTAGTCGACCACACAGTCGCGATAAAACACTTACTGGAGCAGGGTGTCCGACCAGAAATCATCCCGTGGATTTCTAACTTCCACGAAGGCAGGAGTCAGAGGACTAGGTACAGAGGGGCGTTGTCCCATACAAAACATCTTACCTGTGGTTTGGCGCAGGGCACCAAGCTCGGACCTATTGTGTTTATCGTTCACGTCAATAACCTACCGGACATTGTACGTTCCCCGTCGTGGGCCTTTGTTGACGATCTGAACTTAATGGAATCCAGGCTTGCATCTGAACCATCCAGAATTCAGGAAGATCTCGATAGTCTGTCACGCTGGACCATCGACAAGAAGATGAAACTTAACCCAGGCAAGTGCAAAGCTATGCAGGTCTGTTTCTCCCGCAATCCTCCCCCGCCACCTACTCTTAACATTGACGGCCACCAGTTAGCAGTCGTCAGTGTGGCCAAGTGTCTTGGGGTAACATTCCAGGCCGATTTGAGGTGGAACACTCATGTCACGGAAACAACCAAGAAGGGGAATCAAAGGCTATACTTGCTTTGTCGTCTGCGTCAATTCAACTTGCCCACCGAAGATCTTCTTATTGTGTATACTTGTTTCGTGCGCCCTGTGCTCGAATATGCCGCCCCATTATGGCATCCAGGGTTAACCACAACGCAAAGAAAGAAGATCGAGAGCATACAAAGAAGAGCCACCAGAATCATCCTTGGCAAGGAGTTCACCAGCTACAAGTCAGCTCGGGAGGTTTTACAGCTACAGACACTTGAAGAACGCAGAGTTGCCCTATGTAGAAAGTTTGCAAATAACATCCATACTTCCACCATGTACCGACACTGGCTACCACAAACCAGGGGGGAGATCAGTGGGAGGACAACGAGACAACAAACAAAACTTGACCGATTGCCAGCGCGCACCGAAAGATATAACAAAAGCACATTACCGTACCTTATCCACCTCATAAATAACCCCATATAGTTGGTCTACCAAGAATTTTATAAGAATTTTATCGATGTTAAAGTATATGGTTTTATTGTCACTGTTTGTAATCGCCATGTTGTCACATAATTCAGCCGACATAAGGCTGCGAGGTGAATGGCAGTGCATGACTCTATTGTATTAATTGTATTGTGTCTGAAATGAAATGAATGAATAAACCAATGATATAGATATTGTCATTTATCCTTTGAGGATGCTCTTTTTTTGGTGACAGATCTGTCTCAATTTTGTATGTTATTTTGAAATCTTCATCATAATGCTCAGCAATAGTCATAATGAAATACATTTGGCGCTTTTTTAGACGATGATCCTGTCACGAGAAGTCCTTTAAGTTGCTCATCTGGAGAACGTCGATTTTACATAACTACAGGCATTATATGTAAGTAAAGAACATCTCCCATACGTGTTTTTGTACAATATTTAGAAGTAGTCAATTTAAGAAAATATGTACATACAGGAGTCCTTGAATGAAGCTTCAGTTTAAACCAGAGCAACCGAAGTTTATGAATTGTATCAGTAGAAGACCATGAGTGCAAGAATAAAATTTTCTATAGAAAAATCATGTACATCGATTTTCAGCGTCAGGAATAGAATATGTATAACGACTACATCTTTACTATCAAAGCGTTTCTGACTTCCCCACTGCGCGGTGTCCGAAAAGTGGCTCAAGATGTCAAGAGCTGTAAATAAGGAGACCTTTGAACGGTCCACAGCAATAAATCACATTATTTGACAAAAACGACAAAAAAACACAAAAAAGAGAAAAAGCCAAATTGCAATTAGATATGAATCCAGGTGCCCTAGTTGACTTCATATCTGACCAATCTTGAGTATCTGATTGATACAAGAGATGTTGAACGCCCTTACTACAGCAGCTAACATCTCTATTTGCATATGTCAGGCCGTACTTGGGCAAGTTACCACACTCAATGGACCAAGAAGACAATGTGGGACAATTGTATCGGTATAGTTCTTTTTTTTTTTCGCAAAAAAAAACAATTTCATGCTTCAACTAATATACAACTCATGATTGCGTATGCAAATAGAAAATATTACAGTAACCAATCTTGTGAAAACCGAAGAAGTCCAACCGGAAGCTGATGCAATCATTTTATTTTCAATTTCTCAAGAACATCTGATACTTAAAGCAGCAACTTTTACAGTATATATATTTTTCTCAGTTACTTTATATCCTCTATATTTCATATTTTATATACATATTACGTATTGTATTTATATCTAAGCAATACGTAATTGTAAGTAAGGGTAAAGGGCCCGCCCCGACTTGTTTTGGTGACATCACGTCTGATCAGTGACCACTAAAAAAGTCACCCAGTGAGCATAAATCACTGACCAGTCGTTAAGTCACAGTACATTCCGGAGGGACAGTGGGAAGTTAACGTAATTATAAATTATACATCTAGCGAATTCAAACTATCACAGACATTGACACTAAAATTGACAAGTGTGCATTATTGGCAGATCACTAAAGCTCAGCTTTCTCCTTCATTAACCCATGCTTATGACGTCATAGCTGCATTATCAGTAGAGGTGGAGGCCTGTGATTGGTCCACAAAGACTTGATTTATAATAATGGAACTTCAAAGTAAATCATAATTTTTCTCTTTTAAACCACAACGAATCTGCATTTCATTTGTCTAGTAAGGCTAGCGTTTAAAATATTCTTTATTAATAGATTTCAAATAGGTGGGTGTTGGCTACATAGTTTCCTTCTTCAGTATGCATAAGAATTTATTATCGTATCTTGAACTGCTGTTACCGGGATGAAATAATAACATATAAGATGCCAATTTGGTTAATAGCTGTGGTGGGGTACGGATTTATATCTTTGTCTTGGACGTCTCGTTTTCCACTCTATAGAGAAATACCACCCGAAGCCACATTCGATTGTTCGTTTGGCTACAGCAAGTAAATTTTATGGATGACATAGCAGTCTCTGGACAGGGCAAGGAAAACTTCAGAAGCAACAGAACCAGGATGGCGACACACTGTCTGCTTCTCCATGGCGGTACAATTGAACAGCACGTACGCACAGGTCGATAAAATCCAGAACTGACGGAAGCACTTCTGTGTGGGAGGTTGATTAAGTCTTTGGTATGTCTGAAACTAGCAATTTCTGTGGAGGGTAAATGTTTTCACACGTCAATCACATGGCTGCATGAATCCACACTATTTTTGGTTGGATAGTTTAGACACACTCTTACATGATATATTGATCATCGAGTTTAGCGATGTAGCTGTCAACAGCCGTCTTGCTAAACGTGTTTTTGATGAATACTGATGTTTATGTGGTGTGGTCAGAATGTTCATAGACAACAAATTGAGTTGGGTACATTAAAAAGGGTGAGACATACCATCTTTGTCTTTCATGATCCCGCGCCGTGCAACCTGAATACATAATTTCATATAAACACTACTTAGGTTTTGCGTCTTTTTATGTCACCGGGATACACATTAATGTTCATCCACCTTTTGTATGTTATATATTTATTTATTTATTTATTACACCCTTTGCATATTCTGCTTTTAGTCGTTTATGTTTATTTCTGTACACCTGATCTTTTGTTTATGCACTTAATGTAACGTATACGGTGCCGTATATATATATATGTTTAAGTCCGCATGGGCTGGTTGTAAAATGGCGCAAAACACGATTAAAGTTTTCATTAATTCATTCATTAATAGTTTTTAGTGTTAAATTAAAGAGATCTGCATCAATATGTTAAAGTATAATGCTCATAACGTGACAGAGAGATACCACCAGATGCAACATTCTTTTATTCATCGCGGATGTCGTCCAAATTATCACTGCTGTAAGGGTCGATACGCAGGGTGTTGTTGATGGCATTGAAAGGTACGGTGCGGTAAGGTGTCAGCTCAGTCTCTTCTGCCGTTTCTGTGTCCATAATTTCCTCAATTGTGTGTCTTTAACTTATCATTAGGCAAAACTTTGTTGTCAACAGACAAGCAAACAAAATAAACTCAGACTTGTTTAAATATTTTATAAATTCAATGAGTTTGAAAGACTTTCAGTGCGTATGTTTGCGTGGTAGGCTGGGTAAAGACTGAGGCTCTTGAATATTGTTGAATATTGCAAATAAAAAGGAATCGTGAGCGCTGTGGTCTTAGCGTTATACCACTTAAAGCGCACGGTATTTCAATGCCAGTGTCTTGCTGTCTCGGGCACTCGCAGACCTTCTTCTTTGCAAATTTCCTCTCGTACTGCACGAAGCACTCCTCTGGGCAGGGCAAGGACAACTTCAGAACCAACAGAACCAGGATGGTGACACACTGTCTGCTTCTTTTCTCCATGGCGGTACGGTTGAACAGCACGTACTCACAGGCTGACAACATCCAAAAACTGAAGAAAACACCTTTGTTGTGGGAGGTTGATTAAGTATGGTGGTTGGTATGTCTGGAACTAGCAATTTCTGTGGAGCTTGATTGTGTTCACAAGTCAATCACCTGGCTGCAGGAGTCCACACAATTCTGGGTCGGAGGTTGTAGACATATTCTTGCATGATGATATCGATCATGAAATTTTGAGTTGTGCTCGTCTGGCTAAAGGTGTATGTTTAAGGTAAGTCCTGATGTATATAATATTACGTTGTAGTCAGAACGTTTATAGACAAAATTGAATCGGGTAGATAAAAAGTGTGAAGACATGCCAATTCTGTTCTTCGTCAGCCCATGTGACCTAAATGCATAATTCATAAACGCTTCCCAAAATTCCTTCTTTGGTGTTTCGCGTGTTAAAATTTCGTAGGGATTCAGGATCTTGGTTCTGAGCTTTGAATTAAAGAAGTCTTCACCATGATAATCAAGAATAATGATCATAACCCCTTCAGTTCTTTTTCAGACGGTGATCTTGTCTCGAGATGTAATGTCAGACGTTTAACCGGAGAATAATAATGTCCGTCAAGGAAGTGACAGTCATCTCTCAAACCTGTTGTATTCTATTCTATTCTTTTGTATTTATATTTTTATACTATCTAATACGTATCAAGATAAGTACACAGTTTAAAGATTGAAGAAAAGTTGACCAAATCGCAACTTTACATCATAGATTGTATTCGTAGCAGACCACGATTATACACAAACAACGGATTTTTGTGTCCAAAATTTAATATTCATGACCTATTACATTCAGAAAAAAACTGCAAAAGGATCGCAAAGAAATATGAATACATAGATAAGCATCCGTATTGGAAGCCATCTGGTGTGAATCTTGCAAGTGATATATCATTAAATCATATTTCAAGATTTCTTAATGTTATTAGTAGGAGAACAAGATGTAAAACATACATGTAGCACCGGTGTTTGCATCAAAGTTTTGATATATATTACTCTTGCTGAATTGCTCCGTGGTGTACTTTACGGTATGGTGTTGACTTCACTCTACATACTGACCAATGGCTGCGCATGGTAGGTAGAGACTGTAGTTCAAATGTGTTAATTTCCAAGAACAGAAAATCACTGATGGTGTTTTGAATTTGCTATCTGGATATCCCCAAGTTACTATTGAGTACCATATAAGTATTGACTACCCTTACTGCAGGAGCTAACATGTTAGTTTGCATGAGTCTAGTTTTACTTTGGCAGGTAAAAGTACCATAATCTACAATCGTTATGACAAATGGACGTTTGTACGGGTGCAGCTGGTTCTTTATTTTGCACAAAGACTGTACAGCGTTTAAAAAGGTGCACTTTACTCACAGTAACAAATACAAATATAGCCATTTAAAAATTATCATGAAAAAATAAATGTAAACGAAAGTGGTCCCAAAGGCAGTTAGTGTTACCTTATAATATTTTCAACAGCAACTTAGAGTAAATAAATATTCTTTCAAATTGTAACAATATCTCCTTACTTTCTAGTTCTAAACAGCAACTAACAGTGAAAAGATATTGATCAAACAACTCATTTCTTGATTGAAACCGAATCCATATAGTTCCCATTTTTAGAAATTGAACTAACATGTATTCTTTAATTGCGTAGATATGTCATATGTGTGGTTTAGAAACATAGTACTGACTTTTCTGTATACATTAGCAGAGCTCTAAATAGCACATGCATATACATCAGGTCTGTGCTGGGTATATAATTGCCTGTCTTTTTTGTCTTTTACATGTTTTTCTCGTTTGTGAGTTGTTATCCGTTTGAACTTTTACTACGTGGGAATTGTTGAATTCAAATAAGCAATTTTTTCAACAGTTTCCCGTTTTATCAATTCTGTCCGAAATCTCATCTCCTGACAGTGCTACCCTGATGTTATTGTTATTCATGTCTGTGTTCTCTAGCATTCATGCTAGATTCTTGCCAGGCTATATTTTGATAAGATAGAGTTGATTTTTAGATGTTTATGTTCTTGTCTGTGCTCTCTAGCATCCATGCTAGATTATATTTCGACTTGCTATTGTAGAGCAAAAACAGATAAGAAATCGTCAATTTGGTCTAAAGGTGTTATGCAGTATGGTTTCATGTCATATTCGTCTTGGACAGCTGGGTTGCTATGTGACAAACAAATACCATCAGATGCCACATTCCTTTGTTCGTCGCGGATGTCGTCCAAATCAACACTGCTGTACGGCTCGAAGGTGTCAGCTCAGTCTCTACTGCCGTTTCTGTGTCCTTATTAGCGTTGTTGATAGCAGATCTGGAGGATTTGTATAGCCGATTCGAAATCAGTTCAGATGTGTTAATGGTGACTCCGTGTCGTTTGTGGACCGGATTATGTCTTGCTGAATCCTCCTCAGTTTCGTCTTCTGTCTCCTCCTTGTCCCTACCGTACCCTGTATTAGTTCCGGAGTGTTGGTACATCTGATTACTGATTTGGTGATAACTGATGATGACGCCGTGATGTCCGAGGACAGGATGTTGTCTTCTCTTTGAGACATATTGGTTGTATATCATCGCCGCGCCTGCCATCCCACCAAGTAAAACTATTCCAATGACAGTAAGTCCGACAGGTATGTACAGATAGTTCATACCAGCTTGCTGTCCGTCATCAAGATTCTTCTCCAAACGAGGCCATGGGTACTGACCGTAGAACCAAGTGTTGTTATCCTCGCTCGCTGTGTCAGGGCAGAATTTGTCGTCCCAGATGACTCAGCCGGGAGCGAGGTGGGTTCTGCAATTGTAGATTAGGAGGTCTTTGACATGGGGGATGTGGTAGCCAGTTCTGTTCATGAGCAGAAGAAGTCGGTGCGAAGCGATTGGAAGTCACAGCCGGCCAGTTCAGACAGAGGACATGCATTGGAGATGGCCAGCCTGGAAGATGTCGTCAAGGGCCGAGGTTGTGGCGTTGCAAATCAGCCAACTCATTCTACCGTCACAGTCAAAAGGGTTGCTATTCAGACGGAGGGTGACTCCTGTGTCAGCGATCTTTTTCCAACCCGTTTCCAATACCGCGCTGATCTGGTTATTCTCGAGATTTATCTGTAATCGCGCCACTGTTGTGCTGTTGCGGATTAGGGAGAGAGTATCAAAATGAACCAACTTCAGTTGATTTCCTTTCAAGGCTATATTATACAAGCTGTTGAGGCCCACGAACGCTTTCGGAGACGTGGTTTTGATGATGTTATGATTAAGAAAGATTGTCTTTAATCTGACCTTGTTTATGAAGGTGACGTCACCGATGAAGAAGGCGGCTACACCAAAAAGATACCGACATTAAGGACGGTACGGAGGAGAACGCACCCGCTTTTGTAAAAGAAAATAACCAGTTAAGGCATAAAAAGAACAATTTTTATCACTGTTTTACTAGTTTGAACCTTTTGAAGGATACTTTACTTTTACAGTTGATATTTCTACCCAAATTGTCATTTTTTGTCTTCCGCTTTTATAAAAAATGGTAAAAATATGTCATCTGATAAGATTCAACGTTACATATCTATAATCTAAAAAAATTGGATATATGCATAACGTTAATGTAACGTGGTGTTTAAAGCGGTTTTAAAACTTGACATCAGTATCAAATGAACAAATATACCATCTCTCGGACAGCCCCGTATCCCCTCACACGGAGCATATTAAAGTTTCCACTGATGGTGTAGAACAAATGCTCAAAGGCCTCAATCCCTCTAAAGCATCCGGACCAGACCAAATCCCATATTGGTTCCTCAAAATGTGCATAAACGACGTCCAGATTGGCTTGATTCAATCGTGAGGTTATTTGCCGACGACTCTCTGTTATATGTAGACCTGTCTGCACATCTAAACTTTTGCAAGAAGATCTGAATGCACTTGGGGAATGACAAAGCAAACAGCCAATGCAGTTTAATCGCGAAAAATGCTACATTGTGCACAAAAAAAATGTCATTACTAGTAACTACCAGTTTTGCGGTCAGACTTTAGCAACTACAAAAAACAAACATATATGGGTATTACATTGACAACTTACCGAACGTGGGGTGTCCATTTTAACAATATAACAACTAAGGCAAAACAGACATTTGGAGTTATCAAACGTAATTTGTGGGCATATCCAACAAATGAAAGTCACTTGCATACACTTTATTAGTGAGACCAAACCAGGAATATACTGCAGCAATATGTGATCCATATTATACAAAGAAAGATAAAGATAATCTAGAAATGGTACAGAACCATTTTTACATTCGCCAAAAAGTTGTTTTTGATAAAGTTTGTTTGCACGCAAGCTTGTATGTTGTTGAACAGCACAACTAGAGATAATATGTATGGATGGATTGTCATGACATTCGGTTTGTGACTAGGTCCTGTCCTAGGAACGAAATACATGTAGTAAGATTCACAGAAAAAAAGAAGTTCCGCAGCAGTAGCTAGGAAAGCCGCCAGGGGCCCAGAATCTGACTACGTGTTTTTCGTTCCTACGACAAGACCTAGCCACATAACTACATCTATGCGGAAATGGTAAGTACAAGTGCTGCGTACCTAAACGTAACATCAGGTACAGGTACAAGTACTGGTACAGAGGTTTAGGTATAGATCCGGACCTTTACCTGTACCTGAACAATTTGAAAAATTAACATGTGTTCTTCTGAACTTTTTCAATAATGACAGAAACATCAATAAACTGTTGTCAACTTGTCGGTATTTTTATTCAAAGAACATAACTAGGTTTCCTACCGCCAAACTCCACTTGCCTTGCTATCAAAACTCCCGGCCTGCCTGAATGATCTGTTGCATGCCTGAATGATCTGTTGCATATTAGTTACGCTGTTCTAAGGTGTCACTTTGATCACGTTTGTTGTTCCATGAGGTCAGGAGATCATTCACAAAATAAGCGCATTACGAACTGAGCCAATTCAGAAGCGTATTATGGAAAACCGCAGTTTCTGCGGCTCCCCGCTGTGCGGAATGCTATTGGCACCTTGGCGCTAGCAAATAACCGTGTGGTAGCTTGACTCTAGACCAAAGACACCAAATACCAATGCTTTGTATCCTTGAATCAATTGTTACGAAGTGCGCTACAATTCAGAAGCTTCTCTAGCTGGCATATTTGGGAACAGTGGATGCTTAAAGATTAGTGAAGTGGTCTCCTGTATTCACATGCGTTCATTAGAGAGCTACACAATGGTCTTCCTTCACAGTTCGGTGACGGAATTTCCTTTCAATAGTGAAGCCGATCAGCGCTCTCCTTTCCTGTGACGTCCTTTCCTGTGACGTAGATATCACGGGCCATCTGTCTCAGAGTGGTCACTTTAGCGTGGGAAGCGGTGTTGGCCACACACGCGGATAGTTCTAGCCCCATGGCAGGAATCAACGTCAACCATGACATTTGTGTTGCCAAAGTTCTAGCTAGGATTAGCTCAGGGTCGGCTTCAGTGAGCCCTGTTTGGGAAAGACTTTCATAGTCTGAACCTAACTTATAGGGAGACTGAATACCACAATTAGCGGACGTGTGTTTCAAACATAACGGTAGGTCTAGCTCAGGATTGGATTCAGTGAACCCTGTTGGGGAAACTTAACTTATAGAGAGACTGGATACCACAATTAGCGGACGTGTGTTTCAAACATAACGGTAGGTCTAGCTCAGGATTGGATTCAGTAAACCCTGTTGGGGAAATTTAACTTATAGGGAGACTGAATACCACAATTAGTGGACGTGTGTTTCAAACATAACGGTAGGTCAGGGTTGGATTCAGTGAACCCTGTTGAGGAAACTCAACTTATAGGGAGACTGAATATCACAATTAGCGGACGTGTGTTTCAAACATAACGGTAGGTGTAGCTCAGGATTGGATTCAGTGAGCCCTGTTGAAGAAACTCAACTTATAGGGAGACTGAATACCACAATTAGCGGACGTGTGTTTCAAACATAACGGTAGGTCTAGCTCAGGATTGGATTCAGTGAGCCCTGTTGAAGAAACTCAACTTATAGGGAGACTGAATACCACAATTAGCGGACGTGTGTTTCAAACATAAAGGTAGGATTAACGTTAGCTCAGTACTGGCTTTAGTGAGCCCTGTTGGGGAAAGACTTAATAGTCTGAATTCGACTTATAGGGAGATTTGTTGAACATAATGGGAGGTCTAGCTCAGGGCTGACTGTGTGTGCTGTGGGGATTAGCATAGTAATTGACACCTAGCCGAGAGTCAATAAAACTCCGCCTGTCTATGTCCAGACCGCTCATTTGCATTATACGCTTCTGAATTGAGCCAGTTCGTACTTGGTGCAAATCTATATCGGTACAGTACCGGTACTTCAAGATCCAGTAGTTTGGACCTGTACCTAGTACTTTTTACGGTACAGTACTGTAAGCAGCACTAGATTACATGTATTTAGTTCCTAGGACAAGACCTAGCCACATAACTACATCTATGCGGAGATGGTAAGTACAATGCAAATACACACACGTGTAATGAACAGTTGAACGTAAATGGTTGTTCTTCATCTATATGATGTATTTTCTCATGGCCTCAATGAAAAGCGGCCTGCGTGCCGACTTGAGCTTATCATGAATAAACAAAGGTTCAAACAAACAAATGTTGAGCGATCTGTCAAATTTAGGGTCACTCAGCGGTCGCAGCCTATGGTGGAAAAGAGGTGTAAGCAAAAACACATACGAGCACGAGTGGACATTACTAGTGTGTTATTCAGCTTGGTGAAAAATGTGTGACGTATTTTCCTGGATTAGAAGTATATAGCTTTGCTTACATTTTAATTTTTACATCACAATTTATGGCAAACATTTGTACAAAAAGCAATTATATTAACCATCGTCCAGATAAATTATTTTACGTGTAGTCTACTAACAAAGGTTTCTTTTCCTTAATAATCAATTGCTTTAAAACTGTATAAGATAAAAGTGTTAATTAAAAACAGATATTTCAGCAAGGTGATTATGTATAAAATAGTATTAACTATGGTCCCCTTTAAGGCCAACACTTTGCATAATCGCTGAAAACTTTCACAAAATAATTTTTCAATTCAATTTGGCGCCGGAAACACAAATGTACAAATAAGACATTGATACAATATCACTTTGTTCTTATCTTTGTACACAAAGTCTCCAATATCACACGGCGCAACTACTCCATTGTTCTCACACAAGCCCTTCAACCGAAAATGAATTTAGTTATCTTAGTGCAAATGGTTATGTTGTATGTATACGGATAACGACATGGAAAAAAAAGCGAATAGAACGTTTATTTGAGTAGCATTTTCAGCATCTAAAACGAATGTCAGGTTCACTTATTGGTTAAAGAGCTATTACAAAAACACTGTATATTTTCTTAAGAGACAGACGTTTCCGATAGCATCACTTATGTTTCATCAGTGCCTGAGAATGAGTCTTAAGACAAGTGTTATGTATATGATGAAGTACACATTTGTCTTCTGTATCTGTATCTATATAGCCGGTATAGCCGCCGGCGTAACACACCAGCTTCTTCGGACTAATTCTCAGTCATCAATTAAAGAAAGGGTATAAAACGTTTGGCTCATCACAGATCCTGTTGTTTGGTTTTTTTGTAGTAAATATTCTAGACCCTTTCACCGTGTCCTAGACCCAATGGATAACAGCCCACTGCACCTAGGGCCTCGAAAAGACTATGGACTTCTTATTCTCAGTCATCAATGAAAGATAGGGGATGATATATAAAACGTCTGACTCATCAAAGAGTTAATCAAGTTTCTTGATTTATTTTTAAAATGTTCTAATCTATTTTACCGTGCCCTAGACACAGTGACATGGATAACAACCCACTGCCCCTAGGGCCTCAAAAAAGCTATGGGACTGCCTCAGTTACAAACACTCATTGCATTAGAATCACTTGACTGCCTCAACGTCTACGTCTATTAATGCCCCTGCCTCATGACTAAGACGAGGCATAGTGCAACAGCAGTCATGTTCACCCATAGACTGAGACGCGTCTGTCTCAGAGAGGAGGGTTGGCCACCCCGGTAACCCCTGTCCCGAACGTCACATTCATAGTTCGCCGTGAGGGAGTAGTTTGTGTAGGCTGAACCTAGAAGAGAACAGCGGTACCATTTCACCATCAGCGTTATAAATTCAGCACTAAAATTCAAGTGATTGGTTTATTTCATTAAGAATATCACAGTTTTGTAGAGCGCGCGACGTGCGCATTGAGTAAAACTGGGAATACGATTGATTGATTGATTCCGTTATTTAACTCCATACTGATATTTAAGATCAATTATACTTATATGCGACAGTGTGTTTAAAAGAATTGTAGGGACAGAATTTCTGACTTTGACATTTCGATTATATACGGGTAATAACAGTAAATATACATTTCATTTATACTACACTTAATACTGCGCTATTTTCTTTTACGGTCGCTTAATACATTCATCACTATGAGAATTAAAAAAATCGACAGTACAAATTTCAATTGTAAAGTAGATTAATAATAATGTCTTAGCTTGGGAAACGGTCGACCTAGATAAAAATGACCGTGTTCAAGGAGATCAACACATATAGCACATTAAAGGACCAATCGCACTTATCCATAAGAGTGTGAAGTCCTTCTCAGTGTGAGTAATTCAACCTTACAGTCTTGCCCATACGCAGTATGTGCTTTCTAGGAAGTTACGCTTCACGGCCATGCGAAGCAAACAAGCAATTTGTATGTGACTTACCAATGACGGTTCTCACGGATGTGTCTTTACAAGGCTGGACTGTGTCCAAAACTGCCGTGACACATTCCAAGAACGTCTTGTACTCACTGCACAGGGGAAGCAGAAAACAACACAATTTTTAGATAAGAATTGTTGCATCAATTATGTATTTTCAAACTTAAATTCCTAAAGTTTTGTTACTGAAACAAAGGAGAGGTATTCATTAAGGTAGGTTGTTTCAAGTACATATCAAATGACAGTTTAAGCCCCAATGGTCAACCATTTAAATAGTTATTCAGCTATTGAATTTTTGACAATGACTGCATTGTCGGTTCACCACTAATTCAAATCGATATTTACTTAAAACATAGGTGATATCAGGCCTTTTGAGAGAGACACAGGCGAAAACATGGATAATCTTTTTAGATTAATTGCAATAGATTCTTATATACTTCAAAACAGCTTTTAGGTTTCTTTTAGGTGCCCTGTTATACTTTGGACCCATTTCCAAAGCGGGGCCCGGCCGGGCAGCTTGTTGGCCCAAAAATATGATACGAAAGACAAAAAAAAAGACACAAAGCGTAAAAAATTGCTCCTGACCATATATTGTGTATTTTCTTGATATGCATTTTTTAATTGTATTGTTCGTATTCGCAAGGAGCCCGGCCGGGCCCCGGATTGAAAATGGGACAAAATCATTACCGACCTGCAGAAGATCTCCTCCGCGACGTTGTCCTTCATGTTGTTGGTGTAGTTGACGAAGACTGTTTCCATCACGCTGACGCAGCCCTCTATCACAGCCTGGTTCTGACGGGTGAGAGACTGCACACAGAACCTGCTCCGGTTCCGCAGGGCTATGTCTGCTACTGTATCAAATAAAATCAAATCTTCAGACTACACGGCACAACGTCTAAACGTTTTTCTCCATTATTACCTTCGCAAGGAAGATTATATTTACGGTAGCGTTTGTATGTTAAACGTTTTATGTGGATAAATGGATTGTCTTGATATTTGGTATGTAAGTAGGTCTTGATGAGACCTCGAACTGAGTAGATTTTTAGTCCCTTAGCGACTCGCTACGGTTCTGCAGTGGACCTTTCAGTTTTGATATCTCGGGTTCTGGACATGCCGTTGTTCTGATTTTTTTTCCTATTCTGTTTGTCTGATAACAGGTTAGTTGTAGATGACTGATATATCACTGTAATCCCAGCACACAAAACGTCATGAAAAATATTTTTACAAACTTTTGGCAGATTTATACTTTTCTGCATTTTTAAACTCACGACATTAAGTTCCACACCACAACAATGTCGTCATCACTGTAAGCAACAAAGTAGAGGCAGGAAAAATGTCAAATGGATTTTGCACTCAGATTTTTTTTTTCGTTTTGTTGCGAGATCTGACTACTATGCTTATGTTTATGATCAAAATCTCATGATAAGATACAATGAAAATCATTCATAATCGAAGGAAAGGTGTTTACGGCAGAAGGGGTCTTTGTCGTTGGTGTTGAGGTAAAGTGCCCCCCTGCCGCCATGTTTGTCTGCGTGGAACCCCATGACAGAACATCTGCCGGCACAGTCACTGCAGTCTCCAGCCTCGTAGACGTCCCAACTGAACACAGATAAAGACATTTGTATATTTGTATAGAAGAATTATTAGAAGGTAGCTTTTGTCATGAAAGGTTTGTACACGAACATATAAAATGTGGATTTGTCCATATACCTATATTAAATATTATGGACGAATTCACACTCATCCTCTTGGACAAACCTTCTAAAAAATTATATTACAAAAGCGAGAAGCCAAATCTGCTCACTAGAGTTATTAAATGTGCCATATGCACGATGATTATCAAGTTATAAAATGAATCTCTTTAACCGCGAAAGCATACGATCGTATGAGTGGCAATTGACGCGCCCTTGCTACGTTAGGGTACATATGTTAAAATGGCTAGCTTCGACAGTAGGCAGGTGCCACCTTTACCTTGATACCACATGCAGGATAGAAGGCGTCTGCCTGTTGTGTCCTGATCTTGTCTTCTTCATACTTCGTACCAGCGCCCTCTCCAGCGTTTGTCTAGAGTAGTTTTAAACTGGTTTACGCTCTACGCAGCAACCACTTTAGCAGGTAGGGAAATCAAGCTTTAACAAGCATTAAAAATAAGCAGTGATGAAAAAGGGCGGTGCCATCCTCACCTGGAGCAGGGGTGTGCCGTGAACTGGCACGGTGAGTTGATGGACTCGGTAAACAGTTCTATGGCTCTGCTGTGGCTGCAGCTGAGGGCCCTCTTAGCCGCTACATCAGGGGGAAAAATAAGTAACTGAGGACTTCCTATTGTTCATTTATGGTTGAACCTTGACCAAAGTGTCTTGCTTAATGTGGCATCATCATGTGTTGTTTTTGATGTTGCAAAAAATATTTTAGAAATGTAAAAAAAAAATGACCAAAGTGCTCTGTGTCTACGTAAAATGCTGACTAACGCAAACCTTACACTCTACCTTTATATAACTCTGTGTCTGTGTCTTTATTCATACCCACGCTTTATGTGTCAAGGCTAACGAAAAAAAGAAAAAAATAATTTTATCATGACATCAAAGATAACCACATGAAACGTAATATCAGCTTCTCACTCAAATCTCTGATTGAAGGAATGAATTATACAGCTTTTGTATATTACTCTGTCAAATTGAATGTAATGTAGATCGGTGCTGGTGACTTAGGAAGGCACCTAAACGATTACAAGATCACAGCACAGTCTCTCACCCTGAAACCCGTCCGAGAATATCTTAGACGGGATGCTCTCCGTGCCACAACCGGGCTGACGCGCACCGCCTTCTGGGTAAAAGTCGACGTCACCCACCGGCTGGTCAAGCCCAAAGCCTGCCGGGAACAATAAAAAAACGAAATTGTCAACTCAGCACTTTTTTTCTTGTCGGGGGTTTAATGCGTTAAATAGTGTATGTACTTAAAAGCGATGCTTAATGATTTAATTCAAAATCGACCGTTTTGAGTTTTGACAAGTAGAAAACATTTGATTAAAAATTAAAAGATAATGCTACCATGAATTACCTCCTTCTAAGTAAAATGATAAATATTAAATTATGTAACGTTTGAAGCTATATTTATAAATTTTACTGACAGACCCACCTACAGTGAGAATACTGGAGCCATCTGTATGGATTATGTCCACAAACGCTGCGTCTGTTGGGTCGATTCTCACTAACGGGTCCGTGTGCTCAAACAGCGGCTCCGCGGGATCCAGGCCTAGTGGGGATTTTATTTCAGAGATAGATGAATAGGGTGCAAATAGTACGCTAATAGCTGTACCGCTCTCCTATAAAGTATAGCTTGCCGGTACACAATTCAAACTAGATATATTGTTAGTGTCTGGACACAATCTTAATAAAGAAAATGTATGTATGTCGCTTCGTGACTTTGAATGAACCGCCAACTTAGCAACCAAGTTGTGTGATTACTTGCTTTGACAGCTGCTCTCCAACTGGTACGGTCTGCAGCAGCCTCTTCCAGTTTTGATGGATTCATGTTTCCTGCCTTCATGTCACGTTTACAGATGTCTTTAAAGCGGAGCACAGGCCAGTCATGGGATTTACCAATGGTGGTAAATGCTGGTAAAGTCTGGTAATGTTTAATTTTATTACCAATATGCAAACATTACCAGACTTTACCACCATTGGTAAATCCCACTTTTCATGCAGTGATATGTACATGTAGATACCTGTGATCCTGCACAGACTGCCCAGTCTATGTCCCACGTACCATGCATGGCATATATGTACATGTAGTTATATTTGATCCTGCCCAGCCCATGTCCCACGTTCCATGCATGACATATGATTACCCTGTCATGCATGGATCCTGCCCAGTCCATGTCCCACGCACCATGCAGGACATATATATATATACATGCAGTTACCTGTGATCCTGCCCAGTCCATGTCCCACGTACCATGTATGACAAATATGTACATGTAGTTACCTGTGATTCAGGCAAGACTGCCCAGTCCATGTCCCACGTAACATGTATCACATATATGTACATGTAGTTACCTGTTATCCTGCCCAGACTGCCCAGTACATGTCCCACGTACCATGTATGACATATATGTACATGTAGTTACCTGTTATCCTGCCCAGACTGCCCAGTACATGTCCCACGTACCATGTATGACATATATGTACATGTAGTTACCTGTGATCCTGCCCAGACTGCCCAGTCTATGTCCCACGTACCATGTATGACATTATGTACATGTAGTTACCTGTGATTCTGACCCAGACTAATCAGCCCATGTACCAAGGACAATGTGTGACATATATGTACATGTAGTTACCTGTGATCCTGCCCAGACTGCCCAGACTATGTCCCACGTACCCGGCGGTGTGCGCGCCCAAACTGTGCCCGATAATGTGCATCTGGGTCCAGTCCGCTCGTGTCTGCATATCATAGGGAACAAACATGCCTTTTTTTCAACAATTATATTTTTCTTAAATAATTTTGGACACGATGTGCATGTTGTCATTCACTAGAATTTGGCTTAACGACACAATAGCATAAACATGATTTGCTGATTATTCAAATAAACTTTGAGACCGTTATGATATGCATAGTATATTAAGACATATCTGCAATTATTCTATTTTTTGCAATAGGATAGAATAGAATAGAATAAAATAGAGTAGAATAGAATGGAATCGAATAGAGTGTAATGAAATAGAATAGAATAGAACAAAAAAGACTACAATTATAAAAGACTAGAACATTATAAAATAGAATACAATAAAATAAAGAAAATAGAATAGAAAGAATAGAATAGAATACAATGAATTAAAATGAAATAACACTACAATGAAAAAGACTAGAACATATTGAAATAGATTAGAATAAGATAGAATGTTCTTTATATAGTTCTAGTATTCCATGTGCTTACCCGGTTGTTGAGGTACCGGATAAGTCTCTCAGTCTCGGCGGCCACGACGCGGGTGTTGGCGGCCGCCTGTGTGTAGGACCGGCTGGCTCCGTCCTTCCAGTCAACCACGATCACGTTATAATCACCCTGGTCCGAAAAACAGGAAACATAAAATCTCTTCGTTTTTCATCCTTTCGGTTGACTATTGCAATAATAATCAATGGAAATCTTTGACAAATTACGTGTATTTTTATCAATTCTTAGTACAAGTGACTTGCTCGTTCCAGCCTAATACAATAACTGACAAAACGCATACGAAACAGTGCAGTTGGAGATGGTGGACTGCACTCATTAATCCATATTGTTTGCCTGTAGTTGAAAAGCACGCACACATACATACATACATACACGCACACGCACGAACACACACACACACACAAACACACATACAGACACACATTCACACATACAAACACATGCACACACACACACACAAACATACACACACACACACACATACACACATACACGCACACACACATACACACACATACAGACACACATTCACACATACACAAACACATGCACACACACACACAGACACACACACACATACACACAGACACACACACACAAACACACATACAGACACACATTCACACATACACACACACAAACACATGCACACACACACACACAGACATACACACACACAAATACACACACACACACACACAAATACACACAAACACATGCACACACACACACACACATACAAACATACACGCACACACACATACACACACATACATACAGACACACATTCACACATACACAAACACATGCACACACACACACAGACACACACACACACACACATACACACCGACACAGACACAAACACACAGTTGCCCCTGGGCGTCAATTAATAAAAAATAATTCAGTGAATGAACATTCAATATAGAAGTTTTGCATGTGAGACAATTATAATATACTGCCTAAAGCACCGCTTCAGTGACTTCCAATTCGTAGCTTCAGAATGTCCTCACCTCTATAAGAAGTTCATTTGTCAAGTTGTAGACCCACGACCCGTGCCCGTTGCTCTGGAAACCGTGTATGATGAATTTCGTCTGTCTCCCTTCGTTAAAGGTGGAATTTTCCAGAAGATCGTCCCTTTCAGCCAGCAGTGTCTCCCTCTCTTCTGTCGTTGGGTTATCTCGGGTGAAGAGCCCGAAAGTCGTTCCCACACTTGCTGGACTTTGCGGTAGGAGCGATAGAGGGCGCTGTGCACTAAAGAAAGGCGCGGCGTTGGAGAAGCATCCGAGGCCGTTGTAACATACCTCAAGGCCTTCCGCACATAAGAAATGACAAAATATCGTTAGACAGGTTACTACAGCGAAAACCAGGGCAAGAGGGGGCAAAGCTTCTACAGCAACATCGCAACATGGTAACTAGAGATGTTACATATGTTTATAAGTTTATTACAAATTCGTGCTCGATGTTACATTGCTGTCAGCCAATATACGTTTTGACATAAAGCCCATAAAGCAGGGTATATGGAAAAAAAAATCATCTAACGAGAATGGCAACATTTGAAATTTCAGGTCATCCGGGTGTAATATTAGGGCATAGAAAACAAAAAGATATACATTTATGGCACAAAAACTGGCACAAAATGGCCACAGTTAGTCGTTTTAGATTTACATATCAAACAAAACTGTTGATGTCTTCCTAATTCATGAAGTCATATGTCCAAGACATTCAAATACCAAATTGATTGTAATACCAGGTCATAGGATGCCAAAAATATACATTTTTAGCTAAAATGCATGTTGAAGATGAATAAAGAAAACTTCTACTTTTCTTTATACATCTGATACCTTTTTTAAATAAATTGTTGGCTAAAAGGCATGCCATATTCATGAAAAATGAAAGAAAGAGAAAAGCACCTATGTTTTTGCCTAAGTTCAGGTCGCTTGGCACATGGCCCAATCACAACAGATTTGAATCGATTAGAAGATTTGACAGAAGAATAAGGAGATTTGAAGATTTTTACAGAAGAAAAAGAAATATCAGGGAAAACAATGTTTCACTTTGTCCACCGTATGTAGTGAAATATAACAATGACAACACGTCTACAATGATGACACGACCTTCTTTATCTCTCAAAATGATATCTAGAAAATAAAACATGTAGTATAACCTTATAAGGTCGACCAAAGTAAAGTATGTAAGTATAACCTTACCTTGCGCAGTTACTTTTACAGTAGTCACGACCAGTACCAGCCCCGGCCACCAGAAACCAGATGTACACGAAGATGCCATCGTGTCAGCGTACACAACCTAAACACAAATCTCTGATTAGGGATTGCATCAAAATATAGTATAAGATGGCAACTGTTATGTTGGTACACGTACACAAATCGTTGATAAAACGCATCTATGCGCTACCAATTTGTACCGAAAGACGGCGCTGTGGAGCAGGTTTAACTCCAACACAATTTTGCTTGCGGCATTGACCCATGATACAAAAGGTTAGAAAGAATTTTAAAAAAATCAAACTGCTGGAAAGCTCACTTGCATTATGGACATGTTGACATATATACACTGTGTATTGCAACAAGAAAAACAATTGGTGGACGTACCAACTACCGAATATCTGAAACCAATTGAAAAAAAAAGATAGTCCACAAATTGCTAATCATCATAACTGACCAGTAATGGTCATCTCGAGGTTATAAAACGGTTTGCCTTGACGGGACGTGCATGTCTTAGTTTTAAAAGTTGGCCCCAACCAAGTCATTATACCATTCAATAATCTGACTGGTTAAACAGGACTTGCATTGAAGGCGCCACAGAAACGTGGTCAATGTACAGGGTGGTCCGTTGCCTTGGCACCAGCGAGTTCAAGGTCGAGTTTCGTGTCAGAGCCCTTTTGTTTGTGTGACCTTCATGCCTTAGTTCCTGTATCGACACACCAGTGTGCCCTGCTCCATTGCATGTAATAAGCAAGAAGCACTGGTAGAGTCTGTACGGATGCAGTGATAACGTTATTACATCTTATGTTTCATCAAGCCTGACGGAACTTTGTTTGACAGAAGAAGAAGTTTACTGCGCGACAATTGTAGCTGGTACAATGTATGGCAACTTACGTACATGAGAATTGAGCTATTGCTAATTGTTTACAGATATAGAGATCTAATCAATGACTAAAAATAAAATAGTCTATAGAATAATGTACATGCTAACGCTGTAGAATACAATATGTATGTAACAGTATGCTGTGTCAGGAATGCATGATATTGTCTCGTTTTTGCACAGAGTTATAAACAAATTTGCCTACATAGGTGGATATATGAACAGGGCATGATAGTATCATATAGAATATCTCTGTCCTGGTAGGTGGTGATATTGTGTCGGACGTACATACAATAATTGTAACAATTTCCGTCGGTCATCGGCGTAAGTTGGACAGTCCATAATGAAGTGAAATTCATTCTCAATATCACTATGGCATGTTGGACACAGTCTCTCTTTGGCTGGCGTGTTGAGGTGTCGGCTCTTTTCAATTTGTAAAGAGTGGGCACTAATCCTCAGTCTCGTTATGCTATTTCTAACAGATTTGCTTTGAATGGATGAAAGATTGTTTTCAAAACAGATTTTTTATTTTTGTTTTAATTTTGCAATAAGTGCTGAGTTTGTTCAGACTCTTTATTTTTTGTCTACAGCCCGAGAGGCGCGTACCTTTTACGAGAATGTAGGTGTCAGGCTGTTGTGACGAAGTTTCAGCTTGGATTTCTCCCACTTTTCTCTATCGGCCGTTAAAGTGCCGAGAAAAGGACTTCCTTGTTGACCATCATTCGTAGACACTATATTTCTAGAAAGACATATTGTTTTCCCAGGCCATGTTGATAATGTAGGCTTTACCATGTACGCTTAATCAATGTAGGGGTGTAATGGCAAACGTGTCGAATATAGCGCGTTAAAGTTTCAAGACAGTCCAAAGTCTGTGCTTTTAAATATGCCCACTGTGATCTCCAAGATAAAGATATACACTACAAAAATTTGCGGGAAAGCCATCGCTGAATCTCCGAGTCCATTGCTTAATTTTTTTTACCCCTGTGTTCCAAGTATGGAACTGTTACACCAACATGATTGATCAATCATATGAAACATGACAAACTAAACCAAGAATCTTGTCAAAGTTGGTGCTTGAGTGCTTGTTAATAGAATATTGGTGTTTGGCTAATGCTACGACCCCCTTCCCCCCTAAAATTACCAAATCGTGTTTAAAAATGTGTATGTGTGTGTTTGTGTGTGTGTGTGTGTGTGTGTGTTCGTGCGTGCATGTGCGTTAGTGCGTCTGTGCGCGTGTGTTTGTGAGTCAGTTTTTTAGTGTATGTGTTTGCGTGTGTGCCTACGCGTGTGTGCGTGAGTCAGTGTGTGTGTGTGTATGCGTGTCTTAATGTGTGTCTGTGTGTGTATACTATATGTGTGTTTGTGCATGTGTGTATGTGTGTGTGTGTTTGCATGTGTGTGTTTCTACATGTGTGTGTTTTTGCGGGTTTGTTAGTGGGTTGGTAAAGAGCCTTTCTTTTTCAAAAGGCACGACAAAAATGTGTTCACATTCACAGTAAAGGTAGCTTAGAACGGAACTTGTCACACGGCTGTCTGCGGTCCCCCAGCTGAAATGTAAACTTTGACAGATTTTTTATTGATGGTTGCCGGTATAAGCAGGTTAATTGTTATGCAGGATATTTTTGTCGTCCAGATTACCATTTCCGACCTCTAACAGTGTAGAAGGTGCACTCAAGTGAGAAGCTATTCTATTATGTCGCGAACTTAACTAACCTTTACAGACAAACATGTGCACATAGATTTTCAAAAGTTCACTTCGACTAATGCCAAATACTGCTACTTCTACGCACTAGCTAAGGATTGATTGCGTTTTGGCGGATAACAAAAACACCGTGCATTACCTGTTTGTGATTGTAACATGAGTTTAAGTTACTTTGGGATTTACAAAGGCCTGTGCCAGCAGAGACTGGTATAGTTCTGTTTATAAATCACCACATAGCATCTTTTACGTAAGAAAATGACAGGCTGTGTATCCCGTCATATTCGGTTAGTAACCTGCTGTTAGCACTTGCCCTGGCGCAATGGCAGGGTAGGGTAATTCCCCCAAGACCCAGCGGTCCTAATTTTGAATCTGGGGTCCCCTGGTTTGTCCTTTTGACGTTGTGCTAAGAACACGAATGTCCTAATTTCACTTCGGTCAGAATTAGTACCTACGAGGGTGGTGCAATAAGAAATTTGTTTCAGGTTCCTTTTTGTATGAGATCGTTGAAGAGGTTCATCAGTCACGTAAAATAGCAGTTATACGAATATTCTTCGAACAGTGACTTGATAAAAGGCTAACCTCCAAATTTTCGACATCCGAGACTTGTGAAGATCGTCCTGCCTCCCCCGATCTTCCCAAGTCTCGGCCTAGTCTCGTGTTCTCGCGAGACTAGGTCACTCCGTGAACAAGACGTAAAGACTAGACGTCGAAAATTTGGAGGTTAGTATTTCACTACATTTTATCAAGTCACTGTTCGAAAAATATTTGTATGAGATGAGTTGAAATTGGCACAAATGAAAAGGAACATCTTTTCTTGAGACTGAAGTATGTCACATTTTTCACATTTTCACAAGCGACTGAGTTGATTCCAAGTAAACCACACACTTCAGCAGTGGTGGTATATTTATGCTCTGGAAATCCAGCAGGACAAGGGTTAAGTCAGAATTAGACGCGGCAAAAACAATAACGGACAGTGAGACGTCGGGAAAACATATTTTACAAACTAGAATCGCCACTATAAAAATGAATCAGTTTTGTTATTATTGTTATCGTCTGATTTGTTGTGATATTGTTATCACTTATTACTAAAATTATGTTATGAATTGTTAGATTTTTTTGCTTATGCTTTGGTAACTGCGATTGACCCTTGTTAATCTCTATAATTTTAGTACAGTTATGTTATGATTTTATATATACTTTCTATATGCAACCAATAACTATTTTGTCAGCATTTTGTTACTATTATTATTGTATATATATGATTTGTTTTCATATTGTTATCACTTACTACTATAATAATTGTGTTATGAATCGTTAGATTTATATTATTTTTTGTTAATCTAGATGGGGGAAGACCTTGTATAAGCCATCATGCCTTTTTTTCTTCCCCCAACACGTGTATTTTTTTTGTTCTACTCTTTTCAATTATGTACTACAACTGATTTTAATATGTGCAAAAAAATCAAATCAAAATCAATCAAAATGAATCAGTCATTGTTTAGGTTGATTTGACAAACAGTGAAGAAATGATTACACGATTCCTTAGAAAGTAAAGATCCTGTCAATTTGAAGCGTCACGTTAAGATATTTCAGGCGGGGGCCGTACCTTTGTTTACCCGCCCAACCAGACGAGTGTCACGCCCCTGGCCCTAAAGTCTCAAACGTGTTCGAAGCAAACAAAGCTGCGGTAGATGTGTCACAATCTTTTACACAGCTTTCCGAGGACAGCTAATATCTCTGAAAATTCGTTCAATAATACACGATATAAACTAAGTAGCGGTAAAACGTGAAATCGTAAAAGATCAGGCTTTACTAAAAAGGTCAGGTAACATATATTCCTAAGCGTTCCACAAAACGACGTGTCGCTCATTAAAAATCCTATTTATTGGCACTTTTACCGTCAGAAAAGATACCGAAACGTGTTAGATGATAGTGTAAGTATAATAGATTAGGAAAATGCATTAAAATTAGTGAGACAAGTACATACAGTTATGTCTTGTTTGTCGACGAAGTCGGTGTGTCAGCCAACTGTTCACTGTCCGACTGTACAGAACAACTAAACTGGGTGTCAAGCCTATTAATACACCCCTAGGTGTTTAGCATATTTATACCTTCTATTAATAGGATACGTCAACGTCACTCTAATCGACGATTATGATTGGTAAAAAAAATTACGTCAGTCGCAGACATTGGCCATGATGTAAGATCACGCCAGCACTAATAATCTACAACGTCAGATGTTATTTTGTATGATATAATATCTAAGATTTTCCGTACCAACCTGTGTCAGTACCGGGTAATTGAACAATTAGCTGGGGGTCATCTAGGTCCTCAAACGAGAGTTCAACAACCCGGTATACAAATGGTGTAGCGAGCCTTGTAAACACTTCGATGATGACTTTGTTCCCATCCCGATTCGTCTTGATTGGCAACCTCGCTTCGATCCCGCTACGACGTAAAATTTGACAGAACGCTCAACGAATTTCACAGAATAAAAAAGAATCTTTTACGCATTGTGTGGTGCCTTGTCAGTCATACTTATAAGTTTTGTCAATTCTATTTTGTCCCCCTGTAAAGGTAAAGGTTTGGAGCAGTTTATCAAAAGCAGTCAAATGTGTAAATTGAATGTCTCAGTCTCATTCGCGCGCGTTCGCCACAATTTTTGTCTTTTTGTCTGCAACAACCCTCATTATCGACGAAGTGAGAAGGTGTTTTTGACAGATTTGATATTGATGGTCGCCCGCATGACCTGGTGTCAGAACACGGTGATTATACAATTATCTAGGAGAGGCGAATGACCTTGCATTCAAATCGGGAGCTCAACAGCCCGGTATACAAATTATGTAGCAAACTTGTAAACACTTGTGATAATAGGATCGAATTACAAGATTTGTTCCTATTCTACAGCGCTGGGTGGTATTCTATTGCTTATAGTGCTACCATTATCTTCACCTTGATCCGCGGTAATTACAGTAACGCTGCTGATTCTATACACTTAGGCGTTCAGTAAGGTAACATCTGACGTAGTGAGTGGCATCTGTTGGCATATTGAAAAGTAAAACAAGCTTGTTATGTCTGTGGTTAACAAAGTATGCGACTTGACCACCATATTGAAAACTAAATTTTATGTTTTTGGGTAGGAACTAATTTTGATGAATGATTCTAATGACTCGAGACGGAATACACCCCGAAGCGGTGCATTTAGTGGTGTAACGACCAATTGTCTTGGGGATCATTATATTTACCTTTTCAACGCATTGTACGTTTTTTTTCTTTTACCAATCTTACTTCATTTTGCTTGTCAATAAGTTCATTTCGCTAACACAATGCGATGGATTACCTGCCGATTCTACAGGGGACTGTTTACTTGAACTGGTAATTTGTGGTTTAACACAGCCTATTACCCTGATTGTCAGAACATTTCTGCATGAAAAGCACACTATTGTGTCTTACAAATACATATCACCTACTGATCCTAAACCACTCTTATGTCTATGTCATGTGCTTCTTATTGAGTTCGTCTCGTCCCGTACACCGTTGTTTCAGCCCCTTCCCACCATGTCTTGATGTGCAGTCAAGTGAGAATCACGCCGCAAAAGAAGCCGGCTGTGTCAACTAGCTGTCCATTCTGACTGTAAGAATGTAATTATCATTAGTGATAAGTGTAATTTAATGATGCAGGTATATTGTCACTTAAAAGAAATTCTATTTTGTTCCTTTACTAAGTTCAAGGTTCCAAGCAGTTTATCCAAAGCAGTCAAACGTGTAAATTAAATGTCTCAGTCTCATTCGCACGCGTTCGCTACAATGTGTGTCTAAAACAACCCTCATTATCGACGAAGTTAGAAGGTATGTTTGACAGATTTGATATTGATGGCCGCCCGCATGACCTGGTGTCAGGCCACAGTAATTATACAAGTATCTAGGAGAGGCCAATGGCCTACATGCAACTTTGGTCAGCTATTACCTCGTAACCATGAATGAGAAAGTAAAGCAGTATCATTTCCTCAAATACCCACCAAGTGCCCTATCGTTTGAATGTAAAGATTGAAAATTCCAATAAAGAGATTGAATTTTAGAAAGGTGCAATTCGTCAATAGTGCTTTAAGTATGGGGTTGGGGGGGGGGGGGGGGGGGCGTAACTTTGGTCAGCTATTACTTCGTAACCATGAATGAGAAAGTAAAGCAGTATCATTTTCTCAACTACCCACCAAGTGCCCTATGGTTTGAATGTAAAGTTTGAAAATTCCGATAAAGAGATTGAATTTTAGAAGGGTGCAATTCGTCTGTAATGCTTTAAGTATGGGGTTTGGGGGGGGGGGGGCGTAACTTTGGTCAGCTATTACTTCGTAACCATGAATGAGAAAGTAAAGCAGTATCATTTCCTCAAATCCCCACAAGTGCCCTATCGTTTGTATGTAAAGTTTAAAAATTCCGATAAAGAGATTGAATTTTAGAAGGGTGCAATTATCTATAATGATTTAAGCATGGGGTAAGGGGGGGGGGCGTAACTTTGGTCAGCTATTACTTCGTAACCATGAATGAGAAAGTAAAGCAGTATCATTTCATCAAATACACACCAAGTGCCCTATCGTTTGAATGTAAAGTTTGAAAATTCCGATAAAGGATTGAATTTTAGAAGGGTGCAATTCGTCTATAATGCTTTAAATATAGGGTGGGGGGCGTAACTTTGGTCAGCTTTTAGGTCGTATCCATGAATGAGAAAGTAAAGCAGTATCATTTCCTCAAATACTTACCAAGTGCCCTATCGTTTGTATGTAAAGTTTGTAAATTCCGATAAAGAGATTGAATTTTAGAAGGGTACAATTCGTTTATAATGCTTTAAGTATAGCATTGGGGGGGGGGCTTTACTTTGGTCAGCTATTACTTCGTAACCATGAATGCGAAAATAAAGCAGTATCATTTTCTCAAATACCCACCAAGTGTCCTATCGTTTGAATGTACAGTTTGAAAATTCCGATAAAGAGATTGAATTTTAGAAGGGTGCAATCCGTCTATAATGCTTTAAGTATGGGTGGGGGGGGGCGTAACTTTTGTTAGCTATTACTTCGTAACCATGAATGAGAAAGTAAAGCAGTATCGTTTCCTCAAATACCCACCAAGTGCCCTATCGTTTGAATGTAAAGTTTGAAAATTCCAATAAAGAGATTGAATTTTAGAAGGGTGCAATTCGTCTAAAATGCTTTTAAGTATCGGGCGTATTCAGTCACGTGACCCGCCCCCTAGCAACGAGCACTGTCGGCCATGTTGGTGCTCTTGATAGTGGAGCCCTATGGAACTCTCCGTATAAATGGCAGATGTTTTCTACGCCATTCACAATTTCCCTTCAAAATGTTTTGTCTCATACTCATGGTGTTTTGCCTCGTGGTGAGATGTTGGATTGGGACCGATAAAGCAAACACGTGCACTGATCGGGTTACAGTAAGATTGGTTTTACGTTTCTAGTGTAGGTGCGGGCTTGGTGCGGGAACATACGAAGGGACTATAACGACTGAAACAAAAGTGGATTTCTGACTAAGAGCAGCGGATCTAAATAGTTGAAGTTTGAGAATCAACGTGTGTGTATGGAAACCTTTTGTATCTGGTCGAAAAGCAAATTACAGGCCCGCTGTGTAACACAGTCGCGGCACCGTGTAGTCGTTGCTTGAGATACGTTCGTAAAATTAGTGGGGGTCTTTCAACGTCGAACTTTCCCGATCATAACATACTCCCTGTCAACAAAATGTCACTTTTCACGACAATTTTCACGACACTCAAAACATTGTACTACGTGGTTACAGGCCTTGGAACACTTGCATGCTGTGAACTGATTTTATGCGTACTCTGTTAACAATTTAGCGGCCATGTTTGTAGGCCGCCCTTTGTAGGCTGCTGGGGAAAACCTTTCCTCGCTCGTCGATAATGGGTCATTTCCAGTAGGTGAAATTGGATTTTTGTAGCGAAAAGGATGTGAGACTGGAGACTCTTTGTATATGATAAAACAGCGATCAGACGACTTCGCATTCATTAGAAATTTAGAGACCGTCAGGCACCGAGAAACTTCGCTGCAGGGTGAACACCAAAATGGCCGCCCACGGAGGGCAGGGGTGATGACGCCACGTGAATACGCCCTATAGGGTGGGGGGCGTAAATTTGGCAGCTATTACTTCGTAACCATGAATGAGAAAGTAAAGCAGTATCATTTCCTCAAATACCCACCAAATGCCCTATCGTTTGAATGTAAAGTTTAAAAATTCCGATAAAGAGATTGAATTTTAGAAGGGTGCAATTCGTCTATAATGCCTTAAGTATGGGGTGGGGGGCGTAACTTTGGTCAGCTATTACTTCGTAACCATGAATGAGAAAGTAAAGCAGTATCATTTCCTCAAATACCCACCAAGTGCCCTATCGTTTGAATGTAAAGTTTGAAAATTCCGATAAAGAGTTTGAATTTAGAAGGGTGCAATACGTCTATAATGCTTTAAGTATGGGGTGGGGGGGGGGCTAACTTTGTTCAGCTTTTAGTTCGTATCCATGAATGAGAAAGTAAAGCAGTATCATTTCCTCAAATACCCACCAAGTGCCCTATCGTTTGAATGTACAGTTTGAAAATTCCGATAAAGAGATTGAATTTTAGAAGTTGCAATTCGTCTATAATGCTTTAAGTATGGGGTGGGGGGGGGGCGTAACTTTTGTCAGCTATTACTTTGTAACCGTGAATGAGAAAGTAAAGCAGTATCATTTCCTCAACTACCCACCAAGTGCCCTATCGTTTGAATGTAAAGTTTGAAAATTCCGATAAAGAGATTGAATTTTAGAAGGGTGCAATTCGTCTATAATGCTTTAAGTATGGGGTGGGAGGGAGGGCGTAACTTTGGTCAGCTATTACTTCGTAACGATGAATGAGGCGTTAGGCGTTCAGTAAGGTAACATCTGACTTTGTGAGTGACATATGTTGGCATATCTTACACCGTTTTCAAAAGTAAAACAAGCTTGTTATGTCTGTGGTTAACAAAGTATGCTACTTGACCACCATGTTGGAAATTGAATTTTTTGTTTTTGGGATGGAACTAATTTTGATAAATGGTTTTAATCAATCGAGACAGAATACACCCCGAAGCGGTGCATTTAGTGGTTTCCCGAGCAATTGTCAAGGGGACCATTCGCAAATACTTCCAACATTTGAGATTACACAATTTCATAGCTTATCGAATCTCTGTATCCAAAGCACAATGTATTACCTTTTCATTGCATTGTACGTTTAGTTATTTTACCAATCTTATTTTAATTTGCTTGTCAATAAGTTCATTTCGCCGATAACACAAAGCGGTCGATTCTACAGGGGACTGTTCACTTAAACTGGTAACATGTGGTTTAATACAGCCTATTACCCTGATTGTCAGTACATATCACATTTCCGCATGGCAAGCGTACATTTCATCTACTGATCCTACACCGCACTGATGTGACCGTGCGTCTTAGTGAGTTCCTCTTGTCCCTTACACGGTTGTTTCTGCCCATTTCCGCCATGTTTTGAGATTCAGTCTTGCGAGATTCACACCGCAAAGGAAGCCGGCTGTGTCAACTAGCTGTCAACTCGCTTGATGTTCAGCATGTCAATATATAGCTCCTATTAACCGGTGTAAACGTTATTCTAGTGGACAATTGTGATTGGTCAAATTTGACGACTTTTTCAAGCATCGGCCATAATGTCAGATCACGACGTCAGATGATATTTTGTAAGATACCAGATTAAAGGTTGCCTCTATAACGCAGGGTCTGTAGCGGGTAATTTGACAATTAGTTGGGAGACTTAGGTCACATAGGCCTTTAAATGTGAGTTCAACAACCCGGTATACAGATGGTGTAGAAAACCTTGTAAACACCTGTAGATGACTTTTTTTTGTGACGTAACCACCATCCTGCTACGTCGTAGAATATGAGAGAGCGTTCGACAAATTTTAAAGATGAAAAACGAATCTGATTACTCTTATTGTGTTTTATTGTCTATTCAACCACACTCACGATATTCCAAATATGAAGTCAAGTGTTATACAAATAAATAGTTGCAGCGAGAGCGCCGTGAAGTGGAATTTTGGCCCTAACGTTACATATATTGCTACAATTGTTTTAAGCGAGCAACTGCCGATTTTACATTTTCATGCTTTTTTTTCTTGTCTACTAAAAAACCTTATCCAGATCAAAGCGCGTGGGTTGAGGGTGGTTTCTCTCGGGGTGGGGGTCTTTCCTCCTCTCACCCGTCACTAGTGGTAACAACGCTTCTCTCGTCTCACTACTAATTCTTATAGTCTTAGATGTTCATTAACGGGTTTTTTTTCGACAACATACAAGAAAGTGATTGGTTTATGTCTCTGTCTACTGAGCGGGCGAATTGACTACCAACCTATATCTAACACCGTATTGTTGTCTCACTCCCTCTCTACCATGCGGGAAACACATAGGTGAGTTCACAAAGAATATATTACAGTGACTCCCAAAACTTGAAAACTTTCAAACACGACAAAGATACGCACCTGTAGGTACTGAAAGTGAACATGATGCCATTCGCTATATTAAAAGAAATAAATGTGAATCAAACATAATTTAGAAATTATCATAATTGATAAGGTTAATTTAGAGATGAAGGTACACTGGCAACTTCTTTAAATTCTATTTTGTAACTCTACAAAGGTAAAGGTTCCAAGCAGTTTATTTTAAGCAGTCAAATGTATAAATTGAATGTCTCAGTCTCATTCGCACGCGGTCGCCACCATGTTTGTCTACAATAAGTCTTATTATCGACGAAGTTAGAAGATATTTTGACAGATTTGATATTGATGGTTGCCCGCATGACCTGGTGTCAGAACACAATAATTACACAATTATCTAGGAGAGGCGAATGACCTGGCCTTCAAATCGGGATCTCAACAACTCCGTATACAAATTATGTAGCAAAGTTTGTAAAAACTTGTGATATGGAGATTGATTACATAATTTGCATTCTGAACGTATTGTAAGTATCAGTTTGCAAACTGTAACTTGTTTGGCTGACCAACTTCTACGGTATGTTATCCGTATATTAGGCCAATTTCTACTATTTTTTCAGCGACCTGTGGAGCCTGGTAACGGCATTTCCACTGCATACCCTATGTATCCAATTCCTTCATCCCTCTCCACTCATCACTTCTTCCTCCTTCCACCAGTCTATCATCCTTACCATCCGTCTATCAATTTATTCTCCTATCAGACGTACGCTCCATTCATCGATCCCTCCATACAACAACCAATCATTTAATCAATCATTTAACCAATCAATCAACCAATCATTTAATCAATCAATCAATCAACCAATCATTTAATCAATCCTCCCATCGATCTGACTTTTCTCAATTGACCAACCGCCCATGGTCCCATCATCAAACATCGATTTTCCATCCATCCTACCTGCATTTAACATCTAGACTCAACTCTTAATCTCTCTATCTATTCTCCAACCGTCATTCCTTTCATCCTCCACCCAGGCATTTATCATTTTCATTTGTCTATCGATCGATCCATTCAAAACTATCCATATCATTGGTCTCAATTTCTCGACTAAAGTCGCATCGTGTTTGACTTAAATTTCTTAAAACTAATAATCACATGGATTCCATGATTGTTTTCAGCATGACATCTGAACAACTTTTACTTGTCTGACATTTGGGTCAGGATTTTTATTTTGGGTTTCTATGAAGTAAAATATAACATTCTTTGTCGAACGAACCTAAGCATGATAATTGGTTACCATTTATTTTAATAATTAAGAAAATGACGCGGACAAAGGATATGTGAGATCATGTCCGCTGCTTTATTCCGTATGCATGGAAATCGAGTTGTTTCCACGTTTCATCACAAGACATAACACAGTACATCTTTCCCATTAACATCTAACACAGTACTCAGGAGACAATAGTATACTTATCAATAAAGGGACTTCTCCACATGTACACTGTACATGTGCGGTATTAAAATGCTTGTTCTCAGTGTACATATAGCGTGCAGACAAAACTTACAAATACAGATTGTACTCGGATAATACAGTCATGTATGTATGAAAGGTACATCTGAAATGCTGATTTTAGCAGAAAATTGTTATAAGTTATTCGTGCAATTCTAGACGACATATACATTGATAAATGAACCATTTCCCATTGAACACTGTGTCCTGTATAATCAGTCATGGTACGTCAACTCTTAAAATGTGGCGGTTGTGGGATACCCGGCGTGATTATAAAAGTTGACGCTATCTCTTTTCCTCCACCATTTGCTGCAGATGTATACAATCTTTAGACACACCGACAAAATTGAAGATAAAATGAAGATGATCATTTTAACATCCAGGAGTCTCTGTTAGACAAAGCTATCCTGAGTCCATGAATGTTGTTAAACCGGTTTACTAACTGAAGATATCTGTTGTTTTGTTTGTTGATATGACTGATGTTTGTTGTCTCATTTTGTTGGTGTGGCCTACCCTGTTCAATTAGAACCTTTCTTTTCATTGACATGTTTTAAGCTTCTAAATTTAAGATGATTCTGTGGGGTTCATAAAAGATATAGCCGATAATTGATAAGATAGTTAAAAATTTGAGCGTTTAGGCATGATAACATGAACTTATTGATGTTCCCATCATTATTATATGGGACTCGGGTATAGGCAAAGGGGTAATCAAGATGCTTAGGGAAATAGATGTCAAAGCTTTAATTACTTCCATGAAAGGACAAAAGCGAAACTCTAGTTTGGCTCGCAGAGAAACAGGTTTTTGGCCCTTCCGCAGTTTCGTACCACCCACTGCCAGTTAAACTTTGGTTTCATCTGCACACAGTCACGTCGCCCACTGTTATGGTCGTTTGGCTGCGGGGCCCAGTCCGAGAAATCTCCGCTGGCCGATAGGGTGCCGTCTTCCCAAACGAAGGTCCCTTCTGCTGCTTCATCAGTAAGGCCGACCCAGACTCCGAAATACTTATTCGACGTAGCCCTAACAATGGACGAAATGTCAGCAAACAAGTTAGACTGAAGTTCAGAACAAACATGGCTAACATAACAGGTATCTTAAGATGCAATAATTGTTTTTTACTTTGATTCACTGTAGATCAGTCTAGTTATCAAACGAAAGAAATTACTTCTTCGGCTGAAAACCTTAACCAAAAACATGTCGATACGCCACTCATGCGGGCTTGTATATACGCAGAAGTTTGACAGGGGCTTTAGACAAGGAAATGCGGTAACACGATGATGTTTGTCATTGTTTGGGATCTTATTATTTGCGTTTGCATTATCCGCACGTAACGTACTTCTTTATTTGATTTTTAGTAACTTGGGTAATAGCAACAACATGGCATATATTAGAAGTCCCATGTACATAATGGTTGAGACTGTAGGTGGCAGATAAACAAAAGAAAACCAGTATGGATTATATTGTTACATCAGGCTTGTGGGCATTTTTCGATAGTCTAAGGCCCGATGCTGATCATATATAAGGAGAAATCTATTACCTGGCACGTTCCACGATGGTCTTCATCACGTTCACATCTGCTGCGTTGTCTAATTGGAAGATCCTTCCACCCATGCTTTGACAATGCTCAATCGCCATGGAATAGATCAGGGGACGTTTGTGGACGTACAGACACTTTCCAAATCCATAGTCGTCCCCGTAGCCTGCAGGGCACGCTCCTGCAAAACATGGTTACGTCTGTGTAGTAACGTCGAGTGTCAACGACTAACCAAAAAAAAGGTCACCAGTAACCTACGTAAATTATAGGTTTTGATAATGCATTGTCATAATCAAGTCTGTTTATGTACCACACTAATCTAAAACCAGCATGTGCATGTTTTTGTTAGGCATAACTACCTGGAGTGTGGGTCGATCCAGCTTGCACGTGTACCAGACCTTCATACAGTGGTAGAATTAAGATTTTTGCCATTCCAATATCAGAAATGCAGAAATTGTCAATGTAACAAAATAAGACCTGCTAAATTTCAGCCAACAATGATATGGACTCAACTTTTTGTGTAAGTTGATGTCGCTAAAACTAAATATCATCGGCCAAACTGACATAATGGTAAGCAAGGTTCGCACCCGGTACGGATACGTATCTTGCCTTCCCCACTGAGTTCTGCCCTCCCCATGGAACTTAGTTTGCAGAATGGATCTTAGTTTGCGGAATGGATCTTAGTTTGCAGAATTGGTCTTGTCATCCAGAAATTGTCGGAAAATGTATTTCTACAGACTCACTTACTACCCACAAGGTACCCCCAGCTGGTTTTTTTTAATATTTTCGTAGGGTTTCATCCTATTAGTGATCAGCTATTAAAGCATACCAGGATCACCGATGCAAAGTAAAAATTTATGTACAATATTAATGCAAACACCGATGCTAAATTTTCCCAAGTTATCCTTCAAAAGGTGTAAAAAAAAGAAATTGAAAGTCAGCCGAAAATCAAGTCCAAATGTCCACAACAATATTTTCTACACATGACCGGCACATGTACCACAGAATTTCACCCTGGAGGGGCAAAATGTACCACCAAAACTGGCATACGTATATTGTAACATATGCTCACATACATCATGATGATATAATTATGAAGACACTGAAAAGTTTAATACAACCACCGGACTTTAATTTCTTTCCGAAAGGAAATCATCCAGATTTCTGTGCATGCAATTGTGGGATTTCACGCGGTTCAATCTGTGCAAAGTACAAATGGGGGATATAAGCATTCAATAATGTTCTGAATTCACTCGTCAAAAAGTGTGAAAAATGAATTAGAGTTTAGCCAAAATCAATTCCAAATGTCCACAACAATATTTTCTAAACATGCTAGGTGCATGTACCGCAGCATTTCACCTTAGAGGCGCAAAATGAACCACCAAGGATGGAATAGCTATGCCAGTCGTGAGAGGGTTTATTCCTAGTTTGTACACCTTATCGGGTGTTTCATCAGGGCCGGGGGCTTTGTTGCTAAACACCTGGCATATTTTGCACTTCAGAGTTTGATTTCCGGCCTATAAAACGGAAATAATATTACATACACTTTATTGTAACACATACCTAGCTGACAGATGAATCCCCTGGTGAGGCTACACGATACATCAATCCAGTCATGTGTAGAACCATGTACTACGACGCAGTCTTCACCTCCTAAATCGTTCGGCTCACCCGGGCCCCAGCTGCTATAGTTTCCCAGGGGTTTGCCGTCTTCAAACAACCAATGCCCCTCGTTATTGAGGTCATTTAACCCGATCCAGTGTGTTCCGTTGCTTCCCAGATTGTGGATGAAAGTGTTGGTCCCACTATCTTTCGGCATGGCCAACATTCCCCTGTCTGCAGCACACGTCTGTCTGGCCTCATCGTACGTCTTCAGCTCAGCAAAGTCCTTGTAGCAAACTCCGTTAAAACTGACGTAGTCTGCTATTGGACATACTGTAGGAAAGGGAAACGAGGATATGTATACTTGGCTTAATGAAAGACATATATACCATTAGCAAGAAACATTGAGTACAAAATAGCGACTGACTGTAATTAGGCTAATGGCAATATAAATTTGCTCGCATCATCAACATGGCAAAGTTGAGGTGTTTGAAAATCAATACAACTGACTGACATGTAAAAAATTAAAAAAAGCTAAACCAACTTAAGCAATAACAATATCGTTTTGAAAATGGTGGCATTTACAAAGTAGAGATAAGGGGCTAATTCCCTACATACATTTTCCATTAGGAGGAGTATAAAGCAACAATGGCGTAAGGGAAATTCCATACCCAAAAACTCTATGAAATATCATTAATCCATTCTAATGAAATCTAAACATGAATTTTACCTTGAGCAGTCACTGTTGCAGTCGTCGCGATAAGCACCAGAGCTGCCCACTTAAAAAACCCTGATTTACAAGGACCCGCCATTAGGGAGGCCTGCAACACCGAAACATAAATCATCAATTAGGGAGTAAGGTCTATCACAATCATGCATGTTCAGAATCCCGTTGGACACACAAAAGCACAGAGGTATATAATTTACATAATAAATGCTTGGTCATGAACACCTTTATCTAACTTACACAAGTCAAAATATTGACAGCCCTATCATTTACCACTCAGGTCAATTGTGGCGCTTTTGCATCAATTTTGCAAATTATGAATTTATTTGCATAATTGTTATCTCTTGATGTTCCACTTACCATAAACTACATTATGTTACATGTATTTAAGTGATATTATGGAAAATATAGCAAATATAGATTTTACACATTAATTGTGCAAATTAAAGTCCGAATTAGCATAATTTGCTCTTCATTATGTACATCTCAGTCTAAACCATCTGCATACTAAATATCATGGAAAACCGTCTATCCTTTGTTCAGTTATTCCCCTTAGAAAATTTTCACAATAACGCGCCTGCAGTTCCAGAGCAAGCTGGAATGGGGCCCAAACCTACACCACTTCTTTATTACATCACAAGCTATCTGCCACAAAAAAATCAAGACCATTGCACGTGCAGATAAAAAGATTTTAAAAAATGAAGTTCTGCTGCAGTACCAAGGTAACATACCAGGGGGCCCAAAATCGACCTTGACGTTCGGCTTGACACTACCCGCCCACATACCAAATACCATCGTAATCCATCAAGAGGTTCTTGAGCAATGATGACTAGAGTAGTCCGGAAACACAGACAAACAGACAGACAAATAGACAGACACACCCAAAACTGTATCTCCATTTTTAATGGAAAAAAAAAAAAAAACGAAAATAAGTGTGGCAATTAAAAATTATTGCCATAGCGAAGGTGTATGGATTGATCTTACTTCACTGTAAGGAAAGTACCAACGTAGCAATCTAGATCTTAGTTCTGCCATAATATTGTGCAAAACGCACTTAGAAATCAGAAAGGCATCTGCCAAGCAGATATAGAAAGGCACCATGTAACTTGAGGAGTTCCTAGCATATGTGAAAAAGCCCGGAGTACACTCCCGTTGTAGTGTCTTTTTTCTCTGGCATTGTTGGAAAGGTGGGGTGAGAAACTATAGGCTGGAAGTTTAAAAAATCGGTATGCTGGGGCTCCTATGATCGTTTTGGTTGTTATTCTAGCTCTGTAGGATGTGTTTTCGAGGAGCTACTGTTGTTTTTCCGACACCGCACCCCTCCCCGTAAGGCGTTCAGTGTAGACTGCCCAAGCGGTAACCCATTAGTTATTTATCGTTCCGTTTAAAACTTTGCCTTTCTATATATGCTTGGATCTCCTCAAGTTTTGGTTTTCACAGAGGTTTTTTGGTGGGAGGCATGATGTTTAGCACGTTCTTGTGATAATAGATCAACTGGGATGCGCAAACCCTTTTCAAAGCTAGAATACTAGATTCGGTGAACTCCCTGACACACTCCGGACAGTACGAAATCGGACACCACGTAAAAGTAGGTCATCTGTCATCGACAGCTGAGTGCCTGGATGCCAGACGTGCTAATGAGGTATCAAGTTTGAAAAAGTGACAGGAGGGCATCCACAGAGTTGGCCGGACGGATTTCTGAAATTCCTGTGTGTATATATATATATATATATACACTGTGCTTGCCTTGACAGAAACAATAGGTAGACGTATCAAGTTCAATATATCTGAACCCAACACAGAGAAGACGGACAAACAACCACTACTATACATGGCGGGAAGAGACAGAATCAACCTTCTCAGGGCAAAGAGAAACTCACTGAGAAGCAAAGTGGCATTTATTCGGTATAAGAACAATATGAAAATACGTTGGAGAGGCAGGGAAATGTCAAATGTATACAAAGATGTGACATTTGCGACACTATAGACACGTTGCGTTACCTCTTCTGTTAGCTGGCAGGGAAATGTCAAATGTATACAAAGATGTGACATTTGCGACACTATAGACACGTTGCGTTACCTCTTCTGTTAGCAGTGTTTGTGAACGGTCCCTTACACAATTCACAGGGAAACCAGTTGGTGTATTGCTTGGTGGTGCACGTGCGTTCCGGGCAAATTGTCTCTCTCTCTCGATCAAATTTACAGGATGACTGCACTGTTACAAAGGCCCGCGCAAACAGAGGCTTACAGTGTCGATTGTCTATTAATTATCACATATCAGAAATATATCACCAAACAAATGGACCTTTGATGTATAGTGTTACATCGGGTGACTTAACAATTTTTGTTAGAACACGTGCTCTTGACGTCGCGGTGGCGCAATTGCAGCTCGCCCAAAACCAAGCGGTCCTGGGGTAAGCGGTCCTGGGGTCGAATCAGGTGAAGGTTAGTACTGAGCTTCGATTAGGGACGTCCCTCGGATAGGACGTTATGATGGCCCTGTGTTTGCGGTTGTTTCACGTTAAAGAACCCACCACATGTATTAAAAAGGATAGAGCCCTTCCCGGGGCGAATGGATCTGATTAATCTGTCCGGATGTGCAAACCTGGAGTGCTATGCTACGAGGCGGTATACGGAATATGCTTCACAAACAAACAAACAAACCAGAACAAACAAACAAACAAACCAAACAAACTAGAGTTCCACGACCTCATACCTTCGCCAAATGATTTTAACCTTGATGACTGACGTATTAGGAGTGTCTCTCATCAATCATAAATCATACTAGTTGATCATCTTCACCCAAATAACAACCATTGTCTAAAGTATAAGCTTAACAAAGAAGGTTATGCTAACATCATCAATTATGCAAATTAGGTCATTATCAGCATAATTTGATTCAACTATGTTCACCTTCACATAACTTCCAAATGCCACAACTATGACATGCCATCATTTACCTGTATGGAATTAACGAAGTTACTCATTAATTATGCAAATAAGGCCTACAATTGCATATTTTATATCTATCAACATCCCTCTCATTCTCAGTTACAAATGTAACATATTTGAATAGTAATATCATGGAACACAGCAGTTTTTCTTAATTGTCTCATTAATTATGCAAATAAGAATCTGATTTGCATAATTATCATCCAATAATACAAAGTATCACGTCAGCTATCAACATACCAAAATTCATAACCATCCATCAAGCCCATCTTCAGTTATAGTATTTTCTCACTAATTATGCGAATGAGGTCCTCATTTGCATAGTTGATATCCATCAATATTTCTCTCTTCCTCAGATACATATGTCACATGTTTGAGAGTCCTACCGTGGAATTTGGCGGCTGTATAAACTTTCCTAATTAATTATGCAAATTTGATAATGATTTGCACTATAATTACCTCACCATGTACATCATCACTAAACCTATCTACTTACCAAAAATCATGACCATCCAACAAGCCCTTTTTGAGTTATTCCCTTTCAAAGTCTGAACCAAAAGCTGCTGCCGCAGTTCCAAAAAAGCCGTTAGGGAGCCCAAACCAATACCACTTACTCTCTGTCCAAAGAGCTATCTACCACTCAAAAATCAGTTCCATAGCATGTCCAGAACACGAAATATCAAAACAGGAAGCTCCGCTGCAGTATCGTGAAAAGCCGCTGGGGGACCCTAAATAGAATCACTCCCTAGTCTCATCAAAACCTACCCACCTACCAAATATCAAAATAATCCATCCAAGCCTTCTCGAGTTATGCTGTACGTTACAAACAAACAAACACACAAACGGTACCCTCTGCATAGCCTTCTCGGCGAAGGTAACCAGAACATTGTAGCGTTAAGTATAAGATAGCAATGGGATCATTTTTATCAGGAGCTTTACATATACTTCTGCTTATATAACATCCGCAACAGTCAGAAAACAAACAAGTGCACTTTGCTGCGAAATGTATTAATTTTGCATAGCAAAACATAAAAAAAAACTGTCAGCAATGCACTACTAGCCACATGCAAATCTAAAGCAATCTAGTGACGGAATGGTTTAAAAAAAGTTACTGTTATGTGTTACATCTGTATGTATCAGTGAAATTGAAACAGAAGAAAGTGTAATATTAACTGGGGTCATCTGGATAGACAGAACACGGCTACGCTTGGCTGTGATTATGTTTGATTAGGCCCCCATTCCACTGGGAAGGCGCTGTCGCCGCGCTCTCACAGCGACCTCACTTTGGCCAGATCGCTGTGAGAGTGCCGAGAGCGGCGATGGTTTTGAACATGCCCAAAACAGCCGCGAGGATGGCGGTCAAAAAACGAGCGCCGTGAGAGCGCCGAGAGAGCGCGCTGCGAGCGCGGTGAGCGCCGTGAAAGCGCCCAATGAGGGATCAAAGGACCCCATCGAGCGCTGAAAGATCGTGCAGCGAGCGCTACACGAGGATTGAATTGTCTCAACTGTAGTTCAAACAAATTTCATTCTTGAGGTGGTGTATCTTGAATTTCTGGGAATTCTGTGGTCAAATCATAGTTTTGCTCATGGGTAATACAAATTGACGAATAACTACTAGTACTTGCTTCCATTAGAATTAAATTCCCTCCAAGTCAGTGGTTCAAAATGTGTTTAACGTTTCTACTATAACGTAGAATGATGAAATATATTTCTTGCGAATAGTTTACATGACAGAGAACACAGAAAAAAAAAGTTGAACATATACATAACTTAACACACTCACTGAGTGACCGTGCAGCTACCAAAATTGAATCTGTTTTCACCTTGATGTTATCATTTAAATTTGATGCAAAAGGTAAAGGTATGACAAATCACACCAAAATCTGCTCTGAATCTCTGGAATTCGTTGAGCGATCTGTGAAATCTTTGGTTGTTCATGAAAAGTTGCTGACATTTTGGTCGCGCTGAGAGAGCGCAAGGGTCGCCGTAGAGATTCAACTTGAGTAGGTTTTTCAGCATTTCGGTGCTCTCACGGTGCTCTTGCCAATTTTAGGTCGCCGTGAGAGCGCGGCGAGAGCGCCGTACAAATGGAATGGGGGTGTAGGGAGCAGTTGTGACAATCAGCTTTAGTATGGAAAATTGGTTAACGAGGCGCACCTCTTCGGTTTTGTCAGTATTCAGGGCGCACAACGCACGGCAAAAACTACACCGGTTGTTAATTGTCAGGGCAACATTTGTTTTATGCACCAAACAACACCAGATTGCCACTTTAACGAGTATCCTGGCATTACCAAGGGTAATATGCAAACATCGAAGAAAAAAGAATGATAATACGATCTCTTAAAAAGTTAGACCTCAATCTAAAGCGTCACGTAACGACTCGCATTTCAGGCGGGAGCCGTACCTTCGTAAACCGGCCAATCTAGACTCGCGTCGTGCCCCTGAAGTCCAAAGCATGCTGATGCGACAAAAAATGCAAAGCGGTAGGGAAATCGTAGCAATCTTTGACCAAGCATCTAAAATTCTTTATCGCACTGTGTACAAAGGCACATACTGGACAATCATAGGCATACAGAAAATATTAGACTTTTGTTTTGAATGGTCGGACACAACATGCATATAATTTTGACCCTCCCCCTGAAAATGACGTTTAATTTCGATAGAATCATGATGAATTTTTTTGGCATTTCTTGCGGTAGAAAAGAAACTGAAATGTGTTTGATCATATTGCAAGTGTCATGAAATATGAAAATGTACATTGGACGGACACTTACTCACAGTTATGTATGTTGTCGACGAAGTCGGCTAGTTGTTCTCTCTCCGACTGTACAAACGAACTGGGTGTTCAGCCTATTTTACCTTCTAGGTGTTCAGCATACTTCTATCAATAGAATACTTCAACGTCATTCTAATCGAAGATTGTGATTGGTAAAGTTTGACGACGTTTGCAGTCATTGGCCATGATGTCGGATCACGCCACCACTAATTATCTACGACGTCAGAATTTATTTTTGTCACATATGATATTGAAGTTAGCCCGTACCATCCGGCGACAGTACACGGTAATTAGACAATTAGCTTGGGGGGACTTAAGTCACCTAGGTCCCGAAACGGGAGTTTAAGGACACGGGGTAGAAATGCTGCAACAAAACCTGTTAACACTTTTATGGTAGGTTTACATCTACCTATTACTCCGCGTGTGATAGCTACTATTAAATTCCTTTCTTTTTCCTGTATACACCATAAACCCAATGAAGAACAAGAGCTCGTAGGACACACTTCTCCGTGAAGTAATTATAGTGTGTATATTGTGGGTGAGGTGTTTGTTAATTTCCTTTGCTAGCGACCTGCCCAGTTGTAAGATAAATGCATGAAATGGATCTTTATGCTAAGTGTGAAATCACAGACAATTATCATCCTGGTTTATTTTGTTGTATTTGGCGGTTAATTGGGGTCCCCAGAAAGTGCGAAATGGAACGAAATGGAACGAAATGGAACGAAATGGAACGAAATGGAACGAAATGGAACGAAATGGAATGAAATGGAACGAAATGGAACGAACTAAAACATATGTAACATTATGAAATGAAATACCAGTAGATAGAGAAATAAAAGGAAAGTTGTAACATTCACAGTAGAAGGGAACAGGAAGCAAATACATAAAATAACGTGTTTTGTTTCTTGAATCTGTTTGATAACAGTAAATACAACGTTTTTGCCGCGTTTGTGTGGCTAGATTCTTCCCTGAAAATGGGAGCGCTTTAATACTGCTTTCTGTGTTCTTCTTTGTTTTTGGTCGTGTGAAGGTCGTTCCGATAGTAGTCACTTGGTTGAGAATTAGTTAGCAGAGACTTGTCTACGGCATTGGGGTGAGTTATGGGTAGGTTGGAAACTAGTTGGGAGTAAGTCAGTAGTGTTTCTGGCGTGAATAAGGTTCTAATTTTACTGCTGACTCACTCCCGAATACCAGCCGAACATTAGCCGACCGCGCCGAACACCAGCCAAACACCAGCCGACCCATTTCCGACCTGGTGTCAGAACACAGTGAATATACAATTGTCTAGGAGAGGCAAGTGACCTTGTCCCCAACTCAGTAGTTTAACAGCCCGGTATACAAATTATGTCACAACGACATATCCATTGCATTCTACAAAACTGTGATCATTCGACTATTACTGTTGTTATTTTTCCTGTGTATTCAAAACAGTCAAAATTAATGATTGGATGTCTCATTCGCAAGCGTTCGCCATGATATTTGTCTGCAACGACTCTCATTATCGATATGCCCAGAAGCCATTTTGACAAATTTGATATAGATGGTTCCTGCATGACCTGGTGTCAGACCATAGTAATTATACAACTATCTAGGAGAGGCGATTGACCTTGCCATCAAATCGGGAGCTCAACAGCTCGGTATACAAAAAAAAGGAAGCAAACTTCTGATGATAGGATCTATTACATAATTTGTTCCCATTCTAACACCATGGCTTTTTTGTATGCCTGAGCTTATAGTGCTACCATTATCTTAATCTTGATCCACGGCAATTACATTTACTTTGGTAACACCTCTGTATTTAACCCTTAGGCGTTCAGTAAGGTTACACCTGCCATAGTGAGTGACAGCTGTTGGCATATCTTACATCGTTTACAAAACTAAAACAGCCCTATGTTATGTTTGTGGTTCACAAAGTACGCGACTTGACCACCATGTTGAAAACTAAGTTTGTTTAATGCCTTTTGGATGGAACTGATTTTGATGAATCATTCTAATCAATCGAGACGGAATGCACCCCGAAGCGGTGCATTTAATGGTTAGCCTAACAATTACCTAGGGGACCATTCACAAAGACTTCCAAAATTTGAGGTTACACAATTTCGTAGCTTAACGAATCTCTGTACACAATGCACAATTTGTTTCTTTTTCAACGCATCGAACCTTTTGTTATTTTACCAATCTTATTTTATCTTGCTTGTCAATACGTTAATTTTGCCACTTATACAAAATGGTGGATTCCCTGCCAATTCTACAGGGGACTGTTTACTTAAACTGGCAACATGTTGTTTAGCACAGCCTATCCTGATCGTCACATTCCTGCTTGTAAAGCACACGTTTGTGTCTTTCAGATACATTTCACCTACTAATATAACACCACACTTATGTGACAGTGCTTCTTAGTGAGTTTGTATCGTCCCTTACACGGTTGTTTCTGTGCCTTCCCGCCATGTATTGAAGTGCAGTCAGGTGAGAATCACGCCGACTGTGTCAACTACCTGTCAACTCGCTGACTGTAAAGATAGCTTATTTACGATCAAGTCAGAATATGTCTTTGACAGATTTGAAATTGATGGTTGCCTATGTCATCAGGTGTCAGTGCTGGGCAATTAGCCTACCCGCCTCTACGTGTAGGAATAGAGTAGAAACTACTAGAAAGTCATCTAGAAAGACTTAAATGATTAGATAGTATACATTAAAATACGGTTTCCGTCTGCTTTTTAGAGAGCAATTCTTGAATTTTAAATTTAGTAGCTACCGTAATTATGCCCCACTTAGTTCGATGTCACTGCTTTTGGAGAGCTCCAGGCGACTATTGAGGTCCCACCTGGCGTTTAACTGAGTGGTATTTGCTGACATATCGATAAGGATAATTCAAGAAAGTAGTACTCTAGATCTGATGCTTAGGGTTGTATATTCTCCAAGCAGAGGTTTCACTCGGGGCGCTAGTGTAAGAGCCAATAGTGGACACCCCCCCCCCCTCCTGATAGAAATAGACTCTTCCAGTGACGTCATGGATAGACGAGTGGAGACATAAATAAAGACCTCATGGCATGAAGATGTCCTGTCTGTGAGTGCTACTTGAGCTATCACCGGAGATTCACCTAGGGGTGGGGGACAGGCCAGAAATGGTCCGTTACACTAGGAGTGGCCTGGATTTTTTACCCCCCCAGGGGAAGCGTTAAAATATCGACCACTCTTAGCCCCCCGATCGAAACCTCTGCTTGGGGAATAGTGTCTGTTATCTATTTAATATATGAATTGACGATAATGTCATTCATTTTTGTTTAATGCTGAGAGGGACAGATCATCTTAGACCTAAAACCCAACGACCCACTTTCTGGCCCCGTGCCAATCTTGTAAGCCAGCGTTCACAAACAAAGCCTTTTCGATATTCAATGATCACAATTACGTCTCGAGCGTTTTTTTAATCAGATTAGATATGGTTTCAATCAAACACAGCCCACTAGTCAGACTGTGTAGTTATCAAAACATCAGCGTGTGATATTGCATGTGTAACATGTTCGTGAATAGACCTCTTTATTCTGTTTAGCATATTGTTCTCTTGCCAACTAGCGAATAATATCGGTAGTTCATACTGGTAATCAACCATTGATCCATAGAGTCAAACGTAAATGTTGAAAACAATTAGTAAATGCAAGGAGAAGCTGAATACTTCTCTTGTGAACATTATGGGTCTAAAAGTCCTCACTCTACCAGTGCGATAAACAACTAACAACACAGAGAGGCAGAGCTCTCAAGAGCGGGCTTTAGAGGAGTCCTAAACTCCAGAGGGGGGAGTTATTTTCCAATAAATAATAATTTTAGGAAGCAAAAATTAATACTTTTTACAGTATACGACAAAGTACCGACTAGTCCCGTCTGCATAAAAAACATTAAGTATATAATTCTACTACATTCCCAAAGTGATCCTCTATTTTCTAATCAATTAAATTTAATAAGCTCAGCCTAGTGCTGAATACAATGTGCCTGACAAGGCCTGACAAAAGTCAGACTACATACAGAACTTCGTCCTGCTATGTGTTCTTTTACATCTTATTAACAACTGGCCTTCTTATTGTGCTTAGCCCCCTCATTTATGCCAAAAATATTCACGATGAAGAAAGTGTGTATACGTATAGGGAATACATGGATAGGGTCTACATGGGTTTAGTGAGTATCAAATTTAAAAAAAAAAAAAAACATCTTATGTAATTCACCACAAGTGGAACTCTGTAAAAAGTCGGTTGATTATGTATTAATTGATTAATTGATTGATAAACATAATCTAGCCGAAAATAACACCCCCTTCTGGAGTTTAGGACCCCTTTAAGCAATGGCTCAGGGAGTTACAAATTATACTAGGCGAACCTTGATAAGCGAGCCCATAGTGTTTATTTTATGTACGATAACGAGGAATACTGACAATTCTACAGTAATTTCTGTAATGTGTCCACGCAAACTCTATGGACTTTTTTTTTCAATTGCAGGTGTATATTTCAAACCCTGCCAATATAAAGGGGAAAGGTTTTCTGCAACGACCTACGCCTATTGGAATGTTTTCTAAATCATAATAAAAAGTTTTTTATCGAGTATTCATAAAACATAAAGGAAATTAGAATTCTCTAGGTTTTGATTCTTTTTTCAAGCATTCATGAAAAATGTTGTGCTGTAAGAAAAAAAAAATTATTGATGACTAAAAACCAAGTTCTAACTAACACCATCAACTGACTTAAAACTTTTTAACATTAAAAGTTGAGGCCGTGTCGATTCAATTATACAGATGATATCTGCGTGCACATTGATTTTCGTCCGTTCGTCATCCCCCTAAAGTTTCCTAACTAGCTGAAATCTATACAAAGCTGCAAAAAGAGCAATTTATTACCTTAAAATAATAAGAAAATAATGAAAATATCACAGAAAATTGTAACTAATGTCGTAGAATGAATGAATCAACTGCAGCGTCAAAGAAGATGTGAAAGAGCAAGAATATTAATAAAGAGTCTATTATTATAGTATATTCCATTATCTGTGCGCTTAGCCATTTCTTTAAACTTCCTAATGTTAGAAAAAAAATACAGATTCCATACTGAAGGGAACTTTTTTGACAATCTTTTTATTTTATTCGCACGATCGCGTTCAATGTTCGGATCCCAGAGGATGATGTCCATATAATCAAGTCAAAATGGCCTAATCTATGTATACATTATATACAGGACAGATTATAAGTTGGAAAACAACTTTCCTTGAAATAAATCATTCATCTAGTCCTTACTTCGATACTCAGTTCCGTTTGCTAGTTTCCCCTGCTATTTGAGTGTTCCTTATATTTCGCTATCTACTGGTATTTCATTTCATAATGTTATATATGTTTTAGTTCTTTCCATTTCGTTCCATTTCGTTCCATTTCGCACTTTCGGGGGACCGGGTATGGGTATAATTTCCATCATTATAGAGCACCGCATATCTGCTTGTTTTTTTTTCCAAGGCTATGCATCAATATGTAGTCACACTGCCTACAACTGAGTGACAAGCCAATTTATACCAACAACTACGTTTCAGGCCTCCCACCTACTACACCCACAACAGCTAAGAAATCCCTTCGAACTTATCAATGACCCCTCCAAACAACGGTGCCAATACGTCCCAGCTGGTATACATACAGATCGTATAATATAATATATTATTAATAACATTGGTAAACTTTTCTCGTTAATTATGCAAAGTACTTCTTCCAATTGCAAAATCTAATCATCTTGAGATTTTTCACATACAGTACCCACCAACACAACAAATACGACAACAATCCATCCAGGCGTTCTCGACTTATCGTGTTCACTTATACCCCTCTGTGGCGCTAAGACAAGCTAAGCTTGCCCCAGCAAAACCCTCATAATGAGATTAAAATGAGGAAAGGTGTGAGTGTAAGGCCTTGAATATGCAGGGAGAAGGGCGATAATTGCTGTAGTTTCACCGCCCACAGCTCCTCCTGCTACTTTACATTTCTTTGCGGTTCTTTCACACACCCTTGGGCCGTCCCCTGTTGAACACTCCATCCAAACAAAGATGCCAAAAAAGTCAAGATGAGTCGATTGAATTATAGGAGATAAGAGTCTGTTCTGTAATAATTTCTTCTGCACTTTCCAGCATTGTTTTTCGTTCATGTAATGATTAAAGGAAAAAGACAGGGGATTGCCAAGCTTTGTCACCATGTTTAGGTTGAATTGTGAAAAACCATGAACTCCTGCATGGTATTGTCCTAAACAAAGGAACAAGAACAATATTGGCCTTTCAGAAACCTCCCTGGTGTGAACAAGGTGATAACACAATGTTTAGATCGAGGAGGTTATATAACATTGGTCAGATACTTTCAGACAGGGTTATAGTTTATATAGCGAAGATGTTTCCTCTTGTTGTGTCCATGCGGGTTATATTGCTCATTTTCATTTACTTTGCTTTACCGCAAAGATGCAACATAATTACGCATACCCACCACGTCAGGGATAGCTATTCTCCAAGCAGAGGTTTCTATCCAGTTGGGTAGTTTTGTCCGGGATTTTTTACGTCCCTTCATAAGGGAGAGGGACTTAAAAAATCTCGGACAAAACTACCCCACTCGATCGAAACCTCTGCTTGGAGAAGAAGGGCTAGCGTACAGAACAAGCCTGTACAACCCAAAAATTTTCAGGTGCAGCGGGACAAGGGCCAAGTAATATGAATGAATATACGACAATCAGGTCAACAAACAGGATTCAGAATAGCCACTTTATGTGCTAGTATCGGTGTTTATGTCATGCCTGGGCCTGATACGGGTGTTCCGGACCGTGTGATAACTATCCGGATCACATAGGGTTCGGGAGGGTTATCACACAGGCTTCCATAGAATATTTCGAACGCATTTCGAACGCGTCGGTTGCGCGGCCGTCGGAAATTCGAATACCGGATTCGGAGATTGGAATCAATGTTGCTACAGTTTCTTGTTCGAGGACACAAAACTCCCTCAACTTCTGGCGCATTCCGCATTGAAATGTGTGTTTTCTCGGGTGGGTATGGCCAAGGTATGACATAAATAAAATACAACACGTTGTATTCCGCATCACCCTCGGTCCCAGCCCTCCCGCGGGTCGGATCGCCCTCCGGCCTACGGCCGTCGGGCGATCCGACCCGCGGTCGGGCTGGTACCTCGGGTGATACGGAATACCCCGTGTTGTATTCTATATGTATTAGCCTGGATACCACACCTACGGCGCTGGGAGTGACCCTGCCCGCCCAGAGAGCTTAGCTCGCTCGGCGTATTGGTTTACGGCCTTGGAAACTACGGTGGCTGCAAAACTCTATATGGCAGCTAAGAAGACAATCTGACAGAAACGGGTCAATATAGCAGACTGGGCCCGATAAAACGCACCTAAGCCGACCCGTAGAAACTGGTGACCAGGCTAGCGTGTATTGACAAAGCAAAAACAGTATAAATTCCAAATCTACCATCATGATCATGTAATATTGTTAATAAGTTTAAAAGTGAAATAAAGGCTCCCAATTGAAATATAGTGGAAATGCCCCAACCAGAATCACATGGAAATGATATAATAGTATTCTATTTCTTCAACCTATACGGCCCAGGGAATGTGGATGCATGAAGCATTTTTGCCAGACAGCTGAATACACATCAGATGACTTTCGCAGCCACCGTAGTTTTCAAGGCCGTAAACCAATACCCCGAGCGGGCTAAGCTCTCTGGGCGGGCGGGGTCACTCCCAGCGCCGTAACAATATCGGGGAGCCGCCGATGGTATGGTTTCCAGGCTAACCTTAGCCAGGTAACCGAACGACTTGTTAACACTGTGTGCGCCTGGGGAATTTTATACTGGCATCAAGTCTACTCAGTGGCGTTTTTACAATCCGCGGGCTTAAAAATGAATAAAAAAGGTATGAAGAACTTCCCCATCACACGGTAGACCCCAACAGTGGCATGATCCAATATGGCGGCCAGAAATCTTCTATCTTGGAAACGAGCGGAGTAACTTATAAAAACTGGTAAATGCTAAGAGTTTGCTGCTTGTTTTGCATTCATAATTGCATATTCAACGTATCCAGAACGTCAAACAATGTCCCTACCCCGTATACACTGCATTTTAGACTCGGATGAGGTCGGGTGAGGTCGGGTGAGGTAGTATAGATATCTGTAGTATTTTATCTACCTGTATATGTCACTTACATGTTAGTTAGGTTTAGGACCTGTATCTAGCCCCCCGGTATATAATATACAATCTCGGCTTTTCTTGCTATCTGTTTTACAAATCACCCGACGAAGAGGCCAAATAAGAATAGCATTTTGTATCCTTAGATTTTTTCTTGCAAACAGCATTTCTTTAACAAGGGGATTGTTGGAACAATCCTGAAATCTGGATTTGAATGGATACCATTGTATGAGCATACTGCTGTCTGCCTTCTATGCATAATTAAAGATAATTGCCGGCATGCCTGTAATGACATCGAGTAGAGGTGCGAAAACAATTAATCCATTGACAGATGACAGGCTGTCAACATGACGGATGGAGATGGATCAATATATGGAAGGAAATTTACCAAAATTTTGAATAAAGCTACTTACAAAAGTCTTCGCAGTGGGCTACAAACTTGAAATTGGGTGCAAACAGTATGCAAGAAGTTGGTTTATTCACATCGAACGTCCAGATATAGATTTTATCACTGCATACCTGGTTATCGGTAAATAAAGTCATAGATACCCCCCTAAAATAATATCAATATCTATGTATTTTCAAATCTGATAAAGTATTCATTGTTTTGGTTCTACATTTATGTAATGTACAACACTCGCCGCATCCTCTGAAAGTTTTATGACACAGTTCTCACCAGAAGGGCTTGGTCTAGGCCAATGTTTATTGAGACAAGTTGATCCTATATTATTATCAATTATGGAAAAATAATGCAAATTTAGCTAGGAAGTTGTAATTATTTGGAATCAGTGATACCTGGCCCATATTCCTGCCAAATTTGAAGGGGATTGGCCACTCCAAACTTGAGGTACGCGCGATTTTCCAGGTAGCCTTGAGTCACCTTGCTTTTTACCATTAGCTCGTCTTAGCGTCACAGAGCCCCATTCCACTTGGACGGCGCTCTCGCCGCACTCTCACGACGACCTCAATTTGGCCAGATCACCGTGAGAGCGCCGAGAGCGCGGCGAGAGCGCCGTGGGAGCGCGGCGAGAGCTCCATGCGCACCATGCGCGCCGTCATCTCGGCGATGGTTTTGAACATGTCCAAAACAGTCGCCGTGAGCGCGCCGAGGATGGCGATGGGATCAAAGGAAGGCAGCAAAGGATCAAAGGGCCGCAGCGAGCGCTTTACGATGATTGAATGGTCTTATATCTAGTTTAAACAAATTTCATTCTTGAAGTGGTGTATCTAGAATTTCTAGGAATTTTTTGGTCAAATCATATTGGCGAATAATTACTTGCTTCCATTCAAATTTAATTTCTTCCAATTCTTCTTGTCAGTGGTTCGAAAGGCTATTCAAAATCCTGCGATTTACGTTTCTGTTATAACGAAGAATGATAAAATATATTTATTGCAAACAGTTAAGTTTTGGGTGTGTCTGTGTGTCTGTCTGTCTGTCTGTCTGTTTGTTTTTTGAGTTTCCGGACCACTGTAGTCAGCATAACTCAAGAACCTCTTGATGGATTTCGATCATATTTGGTATGTGGGCAGGTCTTGTGAAGCCGAATTTCAAGGTCAATTTTGGGCCCCCTGGGATGTGACCTTGGTACTGCAGAAAAATTCCATTTTTGTATCTCTTGACCTGGACGTGCTATGGTCTTGATTTTTTGGTGGCGGATAGCTTGTGGTGTAATTAAGACGTGGTGTGGGTTTGGGCCCCCTAGCAGCTTGCTCTGGAACTGCAGGGGCGTTATCGTGAAAATCTTCTAAGGAGAATAACTGAACAAAGGAACGATGGATTTCCATGATATTTAGTAAACAAGTAGTTTAGATAGAGATATACACACTGAAGTGTGAATTATGTTAATAAGGTCTTAATTTGCATAACTAATGAGGTAAATCTATTTTTTGCAGTGTTTTCTAATATCAGACTCAAAGTTTATGGAAAGTGGATCATCAACAGATACTATTTATGCAAATAAATTCTTAATTTGCATAATTAGTGCAAAACACCATATCTCATCTAGTTGAAAAATTATAGGACTGTCAATATGATACTTAGTATGCAGGTAGCTTAGACAGAGATATGCAAAATGAAGTGCAAATTATGCTAATTCTGACTTAATTTGCATAGCTAATGAGGAAAATCTAAATTTGCAGTGTTTTCCACTATCAGACTAAAATAAATGTAACATGTAGTTTATGGAAAGTGGAGCATCAACAGATAGTAATTATGCAATTAAATTCCTAATTTGCATAATTAATGCAAAAACACCATAATTCATCGAATTGAAAAATTACAGGACTGTCAATATTGCAACATGTGTAAGTTAGATAAAGGTGTTTATGACCAAGCATATATTATGCAAATGTGTAAGTCATTTGCATGAATAGAATTGTTCATGGAGATATGAGGTCGTGGAACTCTTGTCTTTTTAATGTTAAATATATAATTAGTACATATCAATCTTTAATGTGGTTTTATATAATGGCATTATATATAGCGTGGAGTCAATCAGATGGTGATGAGGAGGTTGAAATGCAATTTGAAATATCATTGATAAAACATTGTGATCAAAATTGACTAATATAATGACACATCACATGTGATATGTATGGATTGCTGAGTTTATAATTTAGTTCCTTGTTTCTGGTCAGGATGCGTCAGGATCCGAGGCCATTTCGTGCAGTGAATTGGTACAGTGCAACACGTAACACTTACTTCCTAAGAAATCAGTTCCATAACGTAACTATGTCTATAGTCTGGAGTTGATTTCCTGAACCATACAGCCTCCTTCATCTAACGTGTGCATCTATAGCCCTCTATGTCTATCACCTTGGTCCCATCGCCGTCTATTGCATAAATTGTTAAGTCACCTTGACGGGCTTCTTATGCTGGGACTGATCTCAAACTAAGCTTGCTGCCCGATATGCTCCTAGACCTAAATCTAAGTTAGATACTAATGCTAAACTTCGATGCTAAACCTTTAAATACGGCAACAGACCTCCTGTCTAGACCAAAAAAGGGCATACCTTCCACTTGAAAGGCATTCATGTTTGGAAAAGACAGAATTTCAGTACCGTTGACAAGAAGGTCAATATATGTTATCGTTTGCAGGCGCGCGCGCGCGCGTGTGTGTGTGTGTTTTTCTGTAAACATGAAAGCTCGAGAATACCTGGCGAGTTTCTATGGTACTGCAATTGAACTTTCGATTTTTGTAGGTAGAACACTATACAAGCTATGGTCACGATAGTTCTAGTGGTCGGGAATAAGTTGTCTAAGGTTTGGCCCTGTAGCATCTTTCCTTGGAAGTACGAGGGCGGCATTATTACCAAACATGATAAGTCATTAAGGGAAGAATATATATTCCTAATTTCTTTTTACCTCTGAAAAACTTCTGAACACCAATTTAATTGCATGATGAAGGATGCAGAAGAAATCTGGGGTCGAATGTAGGGTTCGTTTTCTTGGGTCAGCTGTTGACGTAGCTTAACAAACCTATTATTTTGTTGCTTGGTAATCAAGTAGGCCGGCCCTTGTGACTTTCTTTTGGAAAATGATTTTTAAGATTGAAATTCGGTTCAGTACTTTCATGAAGCACTGTTTCAGCGTATTTTAACATAGTCATAGGCTTCCATGGTCACTATGATTCCTGTCCTAAGAAACATCGTGTTGCCACATAAATCAAAAGTCTACCGTTTTACGAGTCATAGTCCAAAAATAGGTGCTTCTTCTAATTTGAGAAATACTTGAGCGGTATGCAAGAGCCGCCCATCCTGTTTCTTGGCTAAGTTTAGTAAGGAGAGACGGCTCCAGGTGTACACAGATGTAGCTAGCCCAGTGCAGTAATGCCTCCTAGGAACAACTATGCAAACTGCACCACACCTGGCACCAGCGTTTATGGATGGGATACCTCTCATTACGTGTTACACTACATTCAGCAAAGTACAGTGTCCGCATGGCCTTAAGCTTGAAAAAAAGCTCCCCATTGATCCACACTGAGAGACAACTGCACACTGCACTTGCTCTAAATGTTATTCAGACAAAAGCATTACATCTTCATCTGCTAGTAATTTCTTAAAGGAAAGTAACTATTATATGTGTGCCCAACCCCCATTCTTGCAAGCTTTCAAAACACTAAAGTTGATTTAAGAGATACCTTGCACAACCTTGAAACACCCCTCCCTCATTCTCCCCGTAAGTTAAGGCGTGACACTGATAGGAACTTGAAAATTTTGCCTGCCCTACATCATAATGTTGTAACTGGAACTGACATATTATGTGAAACTGCACCTTACGGAACTTTTCTTTAGGCATGGAGGACTATGAACTTTGTGTCAGGCTTTTACTTTTATCTTATTCCTTTGCTGGCCTCGGTGCCAGTGTGATAGTGTTTCGGCCCATTGGATATAGCCTTGCCACCTGGTAGATTTACCTTGAGATAACTGTACATCAGTAAACAGGGGGTTAGGGGTCAGGGCTACCAGTAAGCTGTACGTAAGAGCCCCCTACGGAGGAAATCAACCACACGCCACACGGCGGAGCGTTTTGCTGACAAGAATAAGGTTAGTATCTTTAATCGTGGTCAGTTAAGTCTCAAGTATCGTATGATGCAACTACGAAGGGATTATTTCCGCACTGACAGCGCCTTTCGTCACGTAGAGTGTAGATTGAAGCAGCGGATGTAAAAGTTTGAATTGTCGTGGTTGCAAATGTCGAAGGTCATCGTGCGGTGGGGTCAGGGGAGTGTATCTGGCTAATGGAAGGTAAAAATAGCTATTGCTGAGCGTCGTGCGACTGTAAAGGCAGCTCAAGACCCTTGTCGTAGCATTCTAAACACGACGGTTGGTGACAACTAATTTTATCTTTCATTCACATGGAATTACCCTGTGATTTACTGAGTATTCTACCATAGGTGTATCGTACAATGTATTTGACTAAGGCGTTACCAGCTACTAGTACCGGTCACTTTATATTGAACTATCTACTATTTGACAGCGATATTGCCTCTAGTTTTCACTCGCAAATTATGTCACTTTAGTCTTAATATAGAACTCATTTCTTCCTGTCTTACCCCTCCATGTTTACAGAGAGGCATTGGCCCGTGTGAAATAAGGGTGCGTACCGAGTAAAGACCCCGTAATAAAGTTGAGCTTAAAGCAAGAAAAGCATGCAACATGGCAAGGTAATGGCCTTTACCTTAAAAGCTAATCGTAGACAAGAGAGGTCACTCGTGTAAGATTCCCAGTCCAACCAGTTCTTATAATTACATGTCCCAAATAGTAGGCACTACTCAAGCCGAAGGGGACGGACTAACTGGCCTTGTAAATAATTTTTCAGTTAAACACGATATTTGTCACACATTCGGGACCGTCCCACGACTAAGCTCCAGATTAACAACAGAAATAAGACAGAATTTCCACTCACTGTTGTGCTTCACAGATTTCTTATCTATTATCATTTAAATCTTTACTATGGTAGGCAGATCTCTGTCTTTATCTCCATTGGCGCAAACCATCAAATATCTCATGGTACAAACATGTATGTCTTGCCTTGCAGGTCGCACCACCTAGTTGATGCCACGTCTTTTCTGTCAAGCTGAGTTCTACATAAAACATGGAGAGGAGTTGTAAGGTAGGCGAAATATTTAATTGTGATTATATCTAATTGATATTAATCAAACGAGAGATGGCTTACGTTCAGCATATTTAGTGCTATTATGATAAAGGTTTCCTAGCTAATTAGAACATGTTTAGCAGAGCTTACATGTGCTTAGTGTTTTAAGGTGTTACGGTTTGAGCCAACAGAAAGTTATTTTTAGATTAATGACAAAGATACCTAGACCAACCCCTATTCACCGCATTCATTTATTCTGCAAATATTTTGGCCTATAGGTAGCATTATAAAGTGCGAAAACCCAATCGTGATAGTAACTTAGTGATGTTTACATTTGTCAGGATGTCCAGGGCGGTCGCGAGTCCGACCGATGTCATGAGTCAACACCTTTGTTGGTAGCTTGGTGGACGTACCTCAGCTTTGCTATTCTTACGATGTTTGGTTACTTGAGAGATTTTCTAAGGAGGATCGGACTTGAAACCAATAATTCTGCCGTGGAGAAAAACAGGATGAAGGTAAGGAAAAAAAAACATTTATGTCATACCTGGGCAGGAAACTTCAGTATCTTTTATTATTCAATGGGTTGTGAAGTTCAATCAATAATTCGCAGGCATCAGTCGGAAATTTTAAATTGTTGAATCGATGCGTCCTTTACAATTTACCATTGACATGTTCACAGCCAATTAAATACAACACTGAAGTGATGTGCTAAGTAATCAATTTTCCAGCAGACTGAGGGACATCCACATAGTGGGTTCCAGGTACCAGTTGCATATGGGGGTTCATGCAGGTAAATTCGCGAGTTATTTTAGTACAATACGACCCCGTATTTGTCCGGATTCTTTCGGATCTGAGGTTCCAGATCCCCATGTTCCATGTCCGGATATGTCAGGATCCGAGGCCATTTCTTGCAATTGGGGGTCTAAAACAACCCATAGCCTAACATTTTATTGGAGAGTAGATAATTAACTTGCAGCAGACAAACAGTATCCAAATTATTAGGCCGTACCACGCTACTTCAAGATAAGGATTACATAACTTTACATTACCTGAAACTACTGCTGCGGTGCCCATCGACATGCATCGGGACCGCTTGGACTATCGGCATGCCAAAATACAAAACATTTGTAAAGGCAATCTTAGTTACAGCTGCGAACACGCAGGCACATACGAAAAAAAAAATATCTCTGTATGTTAAGGTGGTGCCCTCATTCCTAGGACTACTAATTTATCACAGGTTTGCGTACTAGCAAATAAAACCTTTGTTTCATCCATTGGCGCATGATATGTGTGGTGGCCGCCATCTTAAATGTGTGACGTCGCAGGGTAGCCATAACATTTCATTGGGAGGGTTTTTTTTTTTTTGGTCGCTAGCGTTCTCTTTTTTTTAACAAATCGGCACACAACTATCACATATTCAACTCAAACAAAAAGAAAAAAATCAATACCAATTCATATTTATAAAAAGACCCCATAATCGCTAAACTAACAGAGCAAACTGGAAGTATATGTAGCACAAATGCTTAACTCTAGTTTATAACCTGTTAACACTTATTTCCAGATAATTGTTTACTATAACATTGGGGGGGGGGGGGGTAACCAAGGCACTGTAGCAAGCCGGATTGGATTGAAGGGATCTTGAGTTAACTAGCTATAGCTGCGAGTACACAACCATGACGATTACAGTACCCCCATCGCAATTCACCAGGCATTTTTAGAATTGGGGGTAAGACAAGCCCCATGCTCTTTCCTTTCCCGAATAATCGGACCAATATTTCCATCTTCTTTTTTTCTTCTAAAGGAAAAAAAAATCACATCTGCGCTACGAAATTAGAAACTAAATTGTCGTAGAGAACAAGTACTTTTATAGCGGCGCGATTTACGTCTTTATTGTAAAATCAGCATAAGAAACCAGTTTGCAGGCATGCGGTGTCTACTGACATGGTCACGATAAGTTCCAATCTGGCAAAGCGCTTGCAATTGTAGTAGGTAGTAATATGATAATTTAAAGTACGGTATAATTTTTATAATAATTAGACAATAGATGTCTAATATATTTGGAGTATTGGAGGTCTGATTTACTATTGTTATTGTTCTTCAGGATTTTGTTCCCCTATACAGCTCCTTTGATGGTTTTTACGCCAGGAATATATTCAAGCGCTTGAGTCACTGTTATGGTCGACCGATCTGCAGCACTCCCACTGCAGAGGTTGACGTGTTGGAAAGGACTAGTGATGACGAAAATTGGCATTTCAGGTTTGTAAAGATTACCTGTTATTTTACATCAACTTAAAAAATCTACATTTGACCTTTAATACTGGCGTCTGGCACTTTTATCGTTTCATTCAATTAGAACAATCAGCTGGTGTTTTCCATATCAGGTTTTTGGATTAGCCAAACGTGAGATTCCTCTTTCTTCATAGGTTAACAGGAAAGAAGAAGCGATGTATTAATCTTGCCTCATTTAACTACTTGGACTTTGTTGGGAACGAGGGCCCTTGTGTAGAAGCCACTGCCCAGGCTTTGCAGCAGTACGGTGTCGGAGTCTGTAGCACAAGACAGGAGCTCGGTAAGTTTCCTCAAATTTAGGGACTTTAGTAGACACTGGTACATTATTGAACGAAAGCTATTTGAAGACGAGAATTAACAACCGTGTCTGTTACGGTAACGGTTTCAATGAAACTGAATAAGCCTAATTGCAACGGTAATAAAGGTCTGTGTTTGCTTCTTTTTCACTGATGCATTGATAGCTTATAATAAGTACTAAGTAGATTTTTTCAACTGCAGGCAACTGCAGTATACATGAAGAACTGGAGAAGACAACATCTAGGTTCCTGGGTGTGGACGACGCTGTCACCTTCGGCATGGGTTTCTGTACCAACTCTTTGAACATTCCAGTCCTCGTGGGTGGTAAAGTAGGTATCAGTGTGTGAATACGCAGATATTAGTGTAGTTGGTTGTCAATGCCAACATGACGTTTTTTAAACATTTGAAAGTGGCGTAACTGTTGTATATTTTTCAACCATGGCGCTTAGAATATGTGGAATACATCCTTACTTCAAGGTGGCGAGAGTTATATATATCGCCAATTTGCTTTTTTTTTTGCTTCTGAATCATTTAGCTATATTTCTGGTCGGTCAAATACTAGGATTGTGAACTGAAACATTCAAAGAGAAATGTTTTATCCACAAACTCAAAAAAGTCAAGGTAGCGTGCGTAGTCCAGTGGTTAGCTATCTTGCCTCTGGAACTTGAAGCCCCGTTTTCGATCCCGGCTGTGTTGCTCACCCGACATGCACGCTACCAGAAAGGGTCGCAGTCCTTAGGACGGGACGTTAAGCCGTGGTCCACTGTTCATTGTGCTTGTCGAAAAGAGCGAGGGGATTTTCCCCGGTACAAAGAACCTGTAAATATTGTACATAGCGTCTGTCTTCTCTGTCACAACCAGTGTAAGATTTGCTCATCGGTTCATTGAGTTCATTTGAGCTAAACTGGTTCGATATCACTTACCTTTCCTATTTAGGGCTGCTTGCTCTTGAGTGACGAGAAGAATCATGCCTCTATCGTGTTAGGTGCGCGGCTCTCTGGATCTGTTATCAAAGTCTTCAAACACAATGGTAAGAAGAACGTATTTACTGCATGGTCTTTTGACGTCATGAATTGTTGCAATCGTGATCATTGGCCAAAAAACGTCGTTATAATGAACAAAACTATTTTACCAGATATAGACGACTTAGAGGAGAAGCTGAGAGAAGCAATCACTAGCGGCCGGCCCAGGACACACTGGCCTTGGAGGAAGATCTTGATTATAGTTGAGGGGATCTACAGTATGGAGGGCTCCATCGTCAAGCTGCTCGATGTCGTCCGTCTGAAAAAGAAATATGGGGCCTACCTTTACCTGGATGAAGCACACAGCATGGGGGCACTGGGAAGGACGGGCAGGGGGGTTACTGAATACTGGGGGGTGGACCCCAGGGACGTGGACATCATGATGGGCACATTCACCAAGAGCTTTGGTGCTTTTGGGGGCTATATCGCAGGGTCAAAGGTCAGTTTTACATATGTAGATCATCCAAATAATCATTGCTAGGTTTAAAAAAAATGTTAAAGTGTTGTGTTTCGGTTTATCCGACCTACCCTAGCAAAAATTCTGCCAACTCTAGTCTTCTTTTGACGACGTCTAGAAAGGTAAATAAAACTTTCGGTCTGAAAACTGTAGAAGGAAAAGTCAAAACAGAATCCAAAAAGTCTTGCATGTTTTTTGCTGACTTGCTGTATTTCACACACTATTAACAGATTAATACGTTGAACAGTTGATTTTTTTCTATGCTTAGCACCATGCCTTAGCTTAGCACCTGACCCGTATCTACATGTATATACTAAGTAGTAGGGCGCTGGCGAGGGACACTAAGGTGGCGATTAATACAAGTCTTAAATTTGCATTTGTCCTTACGAGTCGCAATATGATTTAAGAATAGGTAGTAAATATTGTACTCGTTGTTCACTTCATCTTTGCATGTATACTTTTTTGCTCATGCAATGTATACCTCTAAGCTGTACAAATACAATATGGTATTCACCCATAAACAGTGTCCGGAAATGTTAACAAGTAGTTGTCGGATCATCGAAATCTAAAACAAAATAGAGAGAGAATTCTTACCTACCGACCTTGTTAACAGAAAACAAAACATTTTTCTTAGGTTTGCCGAAGGTGCTTCAACATGATATTTGTCAGAAATTTGGATTATGTTCCATTTCAGCGATTGATCGACCACCTTCGAGCGTACTCTTACAGCACAACGTACGCGTGCTCCATGTCAGCCCCGGTAGCACAACAGGTCATATCCTCTATGAAGATCATCATGGGTGAGGACGGTACAAACACAGGTAAAGCTGTCTCAATGCCGTCTGCTGTCTAAAAGAAATGGCGAATTTGCAGCTGCAAGAACGCAACAGCCCTCCCGCATGTGATCTTGCAAAATACTGATTAAATTGTTGGGTGTTTATTGATTTAATTTGAAAAATGTTTTACAACACTAACCACTTATAATACTTATTGGACTTGGTGTCTTCTTTTAATCTGTTCGCACAAGTTGTTCAAAATTACTATCTGTATTTTGATAAGTTCGTAATTGTATAGTTAATGGATAATGCATTTTCAATGAGTGAAGCTTAGAAATCATGATCCCGTTGTAAATAATAACGCACTCATGTGTATATTTCTATGAAATGTCAGATGCAAAGTCATGAGATGAGAAATAAACCGGAACCTAAATCTGAATGTATGAATTATGGTTAAATTGTGGATGAAAACAGATCCGACATCATTTTCAAGATTCCTCTGTAACGGACATCTTTTCATGACCACTGAAGCTCCAATTTCTTCATTGGAAAAATGCTTAGTGTTTCCAAAACGTTGGACATAGTTAGATCAAACTGTCAGATATATATTGCAAAACACGTCTGATATAGTCTTTTTTCTGGATGATCTATTATTGACAAGGTAAACTCAGGATTATGCGCCTGGCAACAAACGTCAGGTACTTCCGAAAGCGGCTGCGGGAGATGGGCTTTATCGTCTATGGTGACGATGATTCCGCCGTCGTACCTTTACTCGTCTGCGTGCCCGGGAAAGCTCAGTAAGTACTCAAGGCATTGAAGTTGGCATCTAGAAACAGTGGAAACAAGAAAAGATTCCTGCATTCGACTAGATCTGAAATAACTTTTTTTACTGCCCTGAAATGGTTGAAGTAAAAAGCGGTTCGGCAAAGATGTTTACGAACTTAGTCAATAAATAAGAAAGTATCAAACATTCTGTGCGTTGTCTTTAGTAGGTTATAGCAGTAGTTTTTGGTGAGTCTTCAATTAGCATTTTTCAGAGTTTGACATAGTTTTACACTGTATTTCAAATGTTTTTGAAAGGGGTCGTTAAGTTGCGAAAATGGACAACAAACGGCACCTTTACAATGCGATTAAGCATGCTTAAATATAGGAATTCATACCACGGTGTCATTTCTCTCGTCCCAGAGCCATCATGGAGGAACTTTTCGAGAGAAACATTGCTTGTGTGGCGGGGATCTTTCCAGCAACATCGATCACAACGGGCCGAACCCGCATCTGTATTTCTGCAGCCCACACGCGAGAGATGCTAGACACGGTATTATTCGAATTTACACCGCTTTTATGTGTAATTTTTTTTATGTTTAATTTTCTTATTTTATGAAACAAAAAACCTGTCAATAGAAAAAAAAGATAAAACATGTTTGTACTTAGACACCATGTATTTTTTTTTTTTATACATTGATGATCATAATTATAAGCTCAACTATGCCTGTCATCCGACGCTAGGTTTTGGGCTCCATCAGTGAGGTCGGAGACCGCCTGCAGTTGAAGTACTCCCTCTAACCTCAAAAAAGCCCTATAGTGCTGCGGAACTCTATAAGAAGGTGGACAGTCTGGCTCGCAAGACATGATGTCTTTGTGATACGGTCTTGAAGATTCCGATTACGGTTGATATGTTTATAGAGTTCATATGTGGACTTTCGTCCGAAAGAAGATAGCCCTTTTATCTGTTCTGGTAGAACATACGAAAATGTTCAGAAATGCAGAGGAGAATAATATTTTAATCCACTTTTTTTTTTCTTTTACCATACGCTCACAGTTTTCCATGATTTCAAAGGGATGTGTTATGCGGAGTGTAATCTAGTTCATTTCAGTTTTTGCCTGATTGCAGCCTTGTTCTGGAGAAGTTGTTAAGATGATATGTACATAATCCCATCCCGTCTCTCCTATAGCTTAAAACCACTGTTTAAAATACTTTTTTGGGGGAGGGGGGCAGCTGCTACGTTGCAAGGATTGTGTCGTTAAGTTAAAGGTAACCGATTGAGAAAGGTAGCAATATTGTATTCTGTATGGCATTTATAGATCTAAACAGATGTAAGAATTTTACGAATCTTTTTGCACCAATAGTGTTTTTCAAGCATTGCGCAGTATCTTTATCGAAAGTACGAACCGTCAAACTATACAAGAAAATCGTACTAATGTTGAAGTAATATATATATATAGAAGAGCTGTGCTAAAATGGTGATACCACGCTGTAGAAACATCTAATTATGCTATTCTACACTTATCGTTTACTTCATATTCTATCTATACTTATCTACAATTGAAAAGCTGTTTTAAGGACAATGGTCTGTAGTTCTTCACATTGAGAAACATATCATGTTCCCCCTTTTCATCTGTTGAAGAGAGAGGCATTTCAGAGTTATACATATTTTTAAGTTAATTAAGCATTAGATTATGATACTCTTCAATCATACTCGTAGAGTACTATGACAGGATAGGAACTTCTGGTCGGAGAATGGCAACCGACATAAGTCAGATATGGAGTCCTTACGAAGTTGAGCTTTACTGCATCCAAACATGTTCATCATGAAAACAAAAAACAGGAAAACATTGTTGTCAAACCAAACCTAACACATAGTATACACGACTTGAAGAGTCGGATACGTGTACATGTATGTGTGAGGAAGAAGGGTGTGTTTTGCACTTTTCATGCACAATTTCAAAGAAGACCTAAATGCAAACAGCTGTCATACAATCGACATGTCCATTCAATGTTTACATTTTCACCGTCAAAACAGTTTGCTCTTTCATAAAAAATTTTACAGGATGTAAGCAAAGCTATCCGTATCCTCAATTCAAAGTGCACTACAAGTGTCTTATAGTTTTACTTCTTATTACAACTTATATTTCTTCATTAAAATAATATGTGTTGACTTGATATTCCTTTGATTGTTGTACTGATTGCTTATACAACTTTAGAAAAAAGATACATAGTGTAATAATTTGAATTACCCTTGCATGAAGTACTAATGATTTGTCCTTGTTTGGAAATAAATACGCGTATAGTTTCTTCTTCTACTCCTGTAAACTCTTTAAATCGATTCATCTCTGCATTTTTTTAAATTCGGCACAAAGGTAGAGTAGGCAAATACCTCCGGAAGATTTGTTGAGGTTTTTGACCATTTTTAGACCAAAAGTGTATATGTTGGCTCCTGCGCCCTGGTATTCCAACCGAATGAGCTGAAATGTGGTGTAGATGTGCCTTGAACAAAAATGTCAAGGACTACATTCACATTTTGGCATACACCTTTTTTTTCGGGGGGGGGGGGTATTTTGCCACTCCTGCCACTTCCAATACAATACATAGTGTTGGAAGTGACAGCCACTGCATTTCAAAATGCGAGTGCCTGATTGGCCAATTGAGTTAATCAACTTACCTTAGATGTCTGGCTGAAGTGCCCTAGTATTGATGCCAAATGTGGCATGGGACTGCCTAGGGCATGTGCGCACAGTTTCTGTTCACAATTTTGGTATACATTACTTCAGAATTATTATTCTCGATTTTTGGCTATTTTTAGATAAAAAGATATACATTTAGAATTTACCAGTTACATATATGAACTCTAGAAACATACTAACGGTAAACAGAATCTTCAAGACCGTATCACAAAGACATCATGCCTTGCGAGCCAGACTGTCCACCTTCTTGTAGAATTCCGCAGCACGTAGGGCTTTTTGGCGGTTAGGTTTGCTACTTCAATTGCAGGGGGTCAAAGGGCAAGCCAGACAGAAAGAGGGTGAGACAAGCAGAGAGTCAGACTAACATATATCCAGACATGTATAGAGTTAGACAGACAGAGAGCAGGCCAGACAGAGGGACATAGAGACAGGAAGCCAGACAGAGTGCCATACAAAGAGACAGACAGAGAGAGAGTCAGATAGACAGAAAGTCAGCCCGACAGAGAGTCTGACAGACAAAGAGCCAGCCAGCTAGAAAGCCAGACAGACAGACAGGGAGTGAGACAGGCAGAAAGTCAGACAGAAAGTCAGACAGGTTAGACAGGTAGAGTGCAGGTCAGATAGATAGCCAGACAGACTGACAGACAGAAATCCAGACAGACAGACAGACAGGCAGAGATTCAGACAAAGAGCCAGGCAGACAGGGAGTGAGGCAGAGAAAGAGACGGCCTGACAGAGAGCAATTCAGAAAGAGACCCATAAAGACAGAGAGCCAGACAGACACAGAACCAGACAGACGGAGATTCAGGCAGACAGAGAACCAGACGGACAGAGAGACAGGCAGAGAGTCAGACAAACAGATAGACGGGAAGCGTGGCAGAGAGAGAGCCAGACAGAGAGAGGGTCAGATATATAGAGAGCCAGCCAGCCAACCAGACAGACATACAGAGATCAGGACAGACACAGCACTAGACAGACTGAGAGTCAGACAGACAGAGACCCGGATGGACAAGAGACAGGCAAAGAGTCAGGCAGACAGAGAGCCAGACAGAGAGAGCCAGGTAGACAGAGAGCCAGCCCGACAGAGAGTCAGACAGAGAGCCAGGCAGACAGACATAAAGACAGACAGAGAACCAGACAGAGAGAAAACCGGATAGGCAGTCAGACAGATAGAAAGCCAGCCAGAGAGGGAGTGAGGCAGACAGAGAGTCAGACTGAGAGAGGGTCAGACATATAGAGAGCCAGTCAGCCAGAGAGCCAGACAGACAGAGAGCAGAACAGAGAGTCAGACAGAGAAAGCGCCAGCCAGACAGAGCGCAAGGCAGACAGATAGACAGAGAGCCTGCCAGATAGACAGGAAGAAAGTCAGACAGACAGACAGAGAGCCAGCCAGCCAGAGACCATGACAGACAGAGGTAGCAAAGGTAAAAAGTCAGACAGAGGGAGAGACAGGCAAAGAGTCAAACAGAGTGTAAGCCAGACAGAGACCCAGAAGGGCAGAGAGAGAGGCAGGCAGTCAGACATACAGAGAGATAGACAGAGAGTCAGGCAGACAGAGACCCGGCCGGAAAGACACAGAGAGAGGCAGAGAGACAGACAGGCAGAGGGCCAGACAGAAACTCCGACGGACTGAGAAACAGGCACACAGAGACCCGGCTGGACAGACAGAGATAGAGAGAGAGAGAGGCAGAAAGCCAGGCAGACAGACAGACAGAGAGCCAGACAGAAAGTCCGACAGAGTTAGGCAGAAAGAGACCCGGACAAAGAGAGAGACAGTTAGAGAGTCTGACAGACAGAGAGTCAGACAGACAGAGACATAGACATACAGATAGATAGACATTTAGTCACATAGACGGAGAGCAAGACAGAGAGTCAGGCAGACAGAGACCCGAACGGACAGAGAGACAGGCAGAGAGTCAGCCAGACAGAGAGCCAGACAGACAGAGAGCCAGACAGAGAGTGTGACAGAGAGAGAGTCAGATAGACAAAGAGCCAGAGAGCCAGACAGACAGAGAGCCAGTCAGAGAGTCCGACAGACTGGGGTCAGGCAGACAGAGAACCGGGCGGACAGAGAGACAGGCAGAGAGTCAGACAGACAGAGAGCCAGACAGAGAGCCAGACAGAGAGCCAGACAGAGAGAGAGTCAGATAGACAGAGAGCCAGCCGAACAGATAGCTCGCCCGACAGAGAGGTTTAAGGCCGGTTACACCTGGGGTTGGCTAGGTTAGCAGTTATATGAACGTAACTTTTGATGCATCTATCTGTTTTTAACAAAATTTGGCCGGGTGATGGAAATAACACATATTTAGAATATCAAAGCAAGAAAATTTTCAATCTCATATATTTGGGGTGAAAAGCTCACTTTTTGGTGAAAAAATTGTATTTGTTATTAAAAAGGCTCACTGCTCGGAAAGTCGAATTTCAGGGAGTATCAGGGCCCTTACACACCCGTCAAATTCACCGTGTAATGGTTGTGTCCATGGATTTCAGGGATCGCCGTGTCCGGTCCTAGATTTTTTCTTACACACCTGGACCTGGAAAGTGCATGGGAATTTACGGAGTCCTTATACTTGAAGTGTAGTGGAAAACTGATGACAAAAGGATGGTAATTACATACGGCCCTTCGTGCGTTCTAGGTGATAATTGTCTGTACATTACTGACGTAAAATTATGTTCTATTGGTAGAAAGCGGAACAAAATGGCTTGAATTAACATGATCTAATTTCCATGAGTATATTAAAGAGACCATCTGATATAAGCGATAAGAAGCGTTTCTACCAGCTACAGATCGTCCGTCCGAACGAAATGGATAATTGGCGTCCCCATATCTTGAATGTCATTGTATTTTAAAATCCACCTAAGTCGACAAGAAAGGTCTCCAAAAATACCAGAATTATGATTATTGAGGCTGAGTTTTGTATGTACCAACATTTTCAACCGCGCGGGACGCCGCTCGATCTAAACAACGGTCGTTCTAGGATGGGCGACATTTATATCGCCCAGAGACCCCCGCCCGCCCTGCTGAAACCCCCGCCCGCACTGCTGATCCCCCCCCCCCCCCCCCCCCCGTCCGCTCAGAAACCCGCGCCCGCTCAGGAACCCGCCCGGGCCCGAAAGCCACAGCTGAAATATACAAAAGGCGGTTAACTAGGATACGAGATAATCTCATAACTTTTTCCCAACACGAAAACCGATATCCAAATGCCCAATGATAAAACATTTAAAGCAAAATGTGAGTATTTTACTAAAAAAAAAACAGACCCTCTTGTTTAACGTAGTTGTCAGATAAACGGCTCTATCTGATGTTTATATAACATGCGCCACAAGCCTACAGTTCCATCACAGTGACAGACCTAGATCTACGAGTTGATTTAAAATGCACTGTTGTAGAATTGTCATTTTCCTGGTGTTAGAGACGTGTAACTTATCCAGTATTGAAGCAGTTCTGTTAAGGGCAAATCTGCGCTGGGCGGGCCATCTTGTGCGTATGGACAACTCACGCATTCCAAAGTCCCTCTTTTATGGGCAGCTCAGGGAAGGCAGTCGTCGTGTAGGACGCCCATGTCTTCGATTTAAAGACTACCTCAAAAGCAACTTGAAAAAATGTGACATAAATCCTTCTACGTGGGAAACAGACTCATGCAACAGAACGTCTTGGAGACAACAATGCTACACGGCAGTCAGGACTTTCGAGGAGAGGCGTGTTGCCCACGCAAAGGACAAGAGAGCTACTAGAAAGGCAAAGCAGGCTACCAGGACAGTATGCAGGCGCTAGGGGGCGTGGTGGGAGGGAACCTCATCCGCCGCAACGACGGGAGAACCAAGAAGAAGAAGAGATATAAACAATCGGTTCCTTGCTTTGGTCGGATGTGTATTGCGTTGTCTGGTGCGTTTTTTCTTAGACAGAAGCCAAAAACGCCCGGCGTAAAGGTTTTTTTTTAATGGTGACCACCCGGGCCAAATATTGGCAGAATTAGCCCGTCGACGTCAGCCGCTGGGAACGAAGATGAACATTTAGATAAGATAATGTTTCTTTGTTACGAAATAGGAGATTTTTTTCTCAACCTCACATGTACAGCTAAATAATACAATGATGGGAATTAGGATACTACGTAACGTCAAAATGTGCGGATTCTGCTTTACTGCAGACGGTAGATAAACAACTGGTCTATCGATATTTAATAAACCTCAATATATCCTTGGTCCATCTGATTCTGAAATCTACGAGTTGGTGTGAAGCTTTGCTTTTGTAAAGGAGAGATATTTCACGTTGGCTAAAACATTCATCAGTTTTATGTGTATTTTGTTGTTTGGGTTTGTGTTTCTAAGACATTAGGCCACAAAAACACCTTCAATCTTATTTTTCTGTATTCATTTTGTGTACAGACTGGGGTGTTTTTTCAAGTCACATGAATCTGAACTACAGTGCGTATCACCATGCTAGATAGAAATATTAACTTCATCACACGACACGCACGAACTATTATCAACATAGGTCCATATGTCACAGTACAATACACACACATGTTCACCTTGCAATGAATAGTGTCCATAGTATGTTGTTCTGAAAGATGTTATTTATTTGACTCGACGTATTCAATTTTTGTCGCCGTTTATATACTTTAATAGTCGATAGAACGATTTACTAGTACTTTAATGCAACATTTGTGTTGTTAATCTACTGATTTTCCAAGCTGTCGTTGTCGATAAGACACAGCCGCATATTTTTACACCTTCCTTGGCAGGTATTGTGTAACTGTGAAATACCAGTAATCAGACTGTTCAAAACCAAATCTATACAATAAACATACCTGGCGTTTCACAGGTTATTGTGTCTATCTCCATGCAAATTTTTTTGTAAAAGAGAGCCCAGCCAATAGCATCTATTCTAGCACGTGGTTTCAAAACCAGGGCCAATCGACGCTCATGTCACCATTTTCAAATATATCAGTTAGCATTTCAGGAGTTGGCATTTGTGTGCAGATGTGTACTGTTGCTGTCTCTTGTAGACTAGCGTGTGTTATATAGCCATGCCTGGGATCATTTGGAGCTTGGTTACTATTCTACGACGAGACTGAAGCAAGGCGCTTGAATGCAGAGCATCGTGACATGGAGCTACCGTTGTGACGTCCTTCAAAAGCACTACAGCCCGGACTTTTGACTACGGCTTTTCCCCGGACTTTTAGACGGATAAAGAATGTGGAAATTGCAACGGCTTGTCTGTCTGGATTGTGAAGCAACTGCTACCCTCGCTCGTTTTGATTGGAGCGACGAATCATACGGACTGCGCTACCCCGCCAGGCTAGGTTTCAGTACGATACTTCTGCGCCACTCACGCCCAGACGAGAGCAGATGACGACGTCTTTAAGAAGCTAGAACAAATAGACGCTAGTGCTGGCGTTTCAAAGGACTACCCGAACAATCGCAATCCGTACAACCGAAGAGCTGGTGGTTAATGATGTCAAGGAGGTTATGTCATGAATAAAATGAGAAATCTTTGTGAACACCGACAAGTGATATTTCAGACGGAATAAATGTGGCGCTATCACGATATTAAGGGTGCCCTAAGCAATATTAGGGCACTGAAAGTCATATAGTCAAAATCAATCTTTTTCTGATTTCTATCCATGGTAACTTTAGATAACACTATCCCATCGCATATCGACCATCATGGAGCAAAAACGCAATGTCGTTGTGTGGTGGGAACTCATTGAAAATCTGAGCACTTGGAGGCCAGCCATCATTTCAAATCTTCCGAACATGCACGATTCTGACCGATAAGTACCGAACGCTTCCGAAGAAATAATCACGCGGTCATGGCTCAATGTGCTTGGGCTTTGTGACGTCACGCGGCCGGAAGTTACCGAAAATTGTCGACAGAAAACGGTTACAGCTGGATTCTGGGCTGATTTTTTGGGGGACCCAATAAATAAAATTCTCCTTTTGTGGCTTGCTTCTGTGCTATTTTTAAACGCCCAAAGTATGAAATAATGATGCAGATGTGCTAATATGGGGAAGTAAATGTCAATTTCAACTTCACCAAACAGAATTGTTTTCCCCAGAATATTTCAAGTTTTACCCCCTGAAATCGCTTAGGGCACCTTTAATAAAAACGTGAGAAATGGGGAAAGTGGGGAGGGGGCAAAATCCAGTAGAGGGGCAGTAGCCTTGAAGCTGCTTTCCATGACAAAAGAAATATTGAAGGCGTTACCGGGTAGATGCGAGGGGGATAATTAGGTGATAATTGCCGCTAAACTATGCACATCACATCGCCACACGGACCATTACACGGTGAATTTCCTGCTATACCGCACAGCCGCACTACATAGGACAGAACCTGGGGAGATAATAAGGTGATAATTGCCGCTAAATTATTCACATTACATCGCCACACGGACCAATACACGTTGAATTTCCTGCAGTGTATGGTCATTTCAGGCGTATATGTCCGGGTGTGTAAGGCCCTTTAAACGTCCTATACACGGCTGTGGTCCATCTCCGGGAGTATCTAGGGAACGTACAGGACCGGACGCGCAACGTAAACAGGTCCGAAATCCCATGATTCTGACGGAAATGCAGAATTTCCATGAATGTGTAAGGCAATTTCTGACCCTGAAATTCGGCTTTCCGCGCAGTGGCTTGTGCCCACCATGAAACGACTGCTAAACAGAGTGACTGTAGTTATAGATAGCATCTCTGTGATGTCTAAACTTCCCGGGGCTCTTGACTACATACCACAGTAAGGCTTAAATTTGGGGCAAAAACGGACTTTTTCGACAATTTTGAGCTTTTTTTCTGGGAAAATAGTAGAAATCGGTAAATATAGTGAAAAGTATTCCAAGGGTACTCCGCTATACAGAGAAGCTGAACTGACTTATTTTGTTTCAAAGTCTGGAAATAAAGCCGCCATCGTACTTCAAAGGAAATACAGTGCCACTTATGCCACTTCTTTCCGACAACTATAACTATCGTGACCATATTTTGTCCAGAACACTACATATCAAAATCGAATTCAGCTGTAGTACCATAGAAAGACTCCAGGCATGCTCGAGCTATTATGTTTACAGACAACACACACACACAGACACACGCGCACGTGCACGCATTAACGCTAACATATTAACCTTCTTGTCAAAAGCACTGAAATTCTGTCTTTTTCGAACATGAATGTCTTCCATTCGGAAGGTATGCCTTTTTTGGCCTTGGTTTCTCAAACAGAGAGGCAGGAGGTCTGTTGTCATACTTCAAAGGTTTAGCATTGACTATAGCTTGAGATCTTCCCGTGCCTAGGGTAACATCGGGCAGCAAGCTTAGTTTGAGATCAGTCCCAGAAGATCATCCCGTCAAGGTCACAGAACAATTTATGCAATAGACCGGGATGGGGCCAAGGTGACAGACAAAGAGGACTATAGGGCGTATTCAGTCACGTGACCCTCCCCCTATAGCAACGAGCACTGTCCGCCATTTTGGGGTTCACTTGATAGTGGAGCCCTATGAAACTCTCCGTAGAAATGGCAGATGTATTCTACGCCATTCACAATTTCCCTTCAAAACGTTTTGTCTCATAATCATGGTGTTTTGCCTCGTGGTCAGATGTTGGATTGGGACTGATAAAGCACATAGTGATCGGCCACAGTAAGATTGGTTTTGTGTTTCTCGTGTAGGTGCAGGAACATACGAAGGGACTAACGACTGAAACAAAAGTGGATTTCTGACATACGAACAGCGGATCTTAATAGTTGAAGTTTGAGAATTAACGCGTGTGTATGGAAACCTTTGTATCTGGTCGAAAAGCAAATTACATACTAGTTGTGTAACTCAGTCGCGGCACCGTGTAGTCGTTGCTTGAGATACGTTCATAAACTGAGGGTATTTCAAAGTCGAACTTTAAAGTACTCCTTTTCAACTAAATTTCTCACGACACTCTGTTTTATCAAGACACTGTACTACGTGGCTGCAGGTCTTGGAACACTTTTATGCTGTGAACTGATTTTATGCGTACTCTGTAAGCAGTCGTTTCCAGAACCAACTGAAGACAAAATCAATGGACTCCGCCGGGACTATTTAGCGACCATGTTTGTAGGCTGGGGAAAACCTCGCTTGTCGATGAATGGGTCATTGCCAGTAGCTGGAATCGCATTTTTGTAGATGAATTCGCATCCCTTGGAAATTTGGAGACCGTCGGACACCGAGAAACGTAGGGCAAGGTTGATGACGTCGCGTGAATACGCCCTATAGATGCACACGTTGGATGAAGGAGGCCGTATTTATCAGGACATCAAGTCCAGACACGAACCGTGACGAGGGTGGGATGGGGTGGTAGGGGGACTATAGACACAGTTACGTTATTGAAACACTTTCTTAGGAAGTACGTATACATGTAGGTGTCAACTGCTGCACTATATAACAAATCACTGTACGAAATGGCCCTGGATCCTGACCAGAAATAAGGAACTCAATTATATACTCAGCCATTCCACATGATATGCCATTATATAAGTCAATGTTAATCACAATGGTTTATCAATGATATTTCAAATTGCATTTTAACCCGCTTCATCGCCATTTGATTGTCTCCACGTGATATATACTGCCATTTTATAAAACCACATAAAAGATTGATATGTTATGATACACGCCTTTGTACATAACATTGGACTTCAAAGGGCGCCGTAAAATCGGTAGGGGGCATTTTTAGGCCTTTCCTTTTGCAACGCTTATTGATTGTGAATAAAGGATGGTGAACCTTTTTAATTAAGTTAAAAGATTGTATGGCTAGAATTTTTGCTCTTCTGCAATGTCATTATCTAAGTAGTTAACATACCCTGTAATCTGCTTCAAATCGCGTGCAAGTCTGCTTATCATATACAATGGTGAGGTTCAAAGTCCAAGCCCAAAGTCCAAGGTCACCAGTGGGCCAAAAAATGTACGTAAGGGTTATACAGCCGCGCAAGGAGGGAAATAAGAACGGTGCGATTCAAACAAGCCACACAGAGACATACGGGAGGTCATTATGGTGAGCTGAAGTTCCCAAACATGTCCTTAGCCTTAGGTGTAACGTAAGTTAGCTTTTGAAACTCTAAATTCGACGCAAGTGGGGTGAAGGTTTGACTGGCTAATTCGACTTCCGCCATGTTAAGTGTTATGCTACCGAAGGTAATACACGCCTCCTGGAGCAAAGAACAGTTGAACGAAGTAGTGATACCAGGAATGTGTCTGTATTTTCGTCCAGTAAAGGAATACTAATCAAACTGTCTTGTAAAGGAATGCTTTTTTAACGGAGAATTAAATAGTTTTTTTCCAGGAAGTATCCATTCGTACTAGCTCTTGACACTAGAATATGAGGGTCTTCATATAAAGCATAGCTGTCAAAACTGTACATACAGCGCAGCTGTGTGAAACCGTTTTCCATCAGCATGAGTTATAATTTTTTGAAAGCTTTTCGTTTCGGGTCGGGATATTCCTTACAGACCACGTGTGGTCTTCTGTGCATTTAGCCCTTCTGGGCAGGAATATGCAATAAAGACTATTATTATTGATTTGGTAAACCAGTCAGTTCGGTTAGGCACCCTTTATACTAGACGACATTCTCGCTGCGACCTAAGTCGATTTTGTGTAACCCTTGACATCATAATTTGAACAGAACGCAAAATAAAAAAGTATGACTAAAAGACACAAAGCATAAGCAAGATTAATTCGTTATATATAACCGAATTTGAACGTCAAATTCTAGATCGCAGCGAGGTCGCCGCTCTAGTAGAAAGTGATGTTACCATAACGAATTTTCAGTGGCGGGGCGTACAGATTTTGTACAGGGGAACCATGTTTAATTTTTGTAAACATTGTATGAAAAAGATAATCTAATTGCCGAATAAAGTGTCAAAATTCTGCAAATAAGTCTTACAACACTATTAGATTATACATTTATGTTCTAAAATTCCCCCCTCTCGAAACTACGTGTCTTAGGAAGACAAGGGGTCTCCTAAGATAGTTTACAGAGACGTGACTCACGACGACTACGAGGCTGTGATGAAGATAGCGTCTCCGGACACATTCCGTGATGGTTTTGACTACATGCCAGCCAAGTTCCACCAGTTTGTGGATGATCCGGACACATTAATGACCATAATAGAAAAGGACGGCGTCGTGGTAATTATTTCTTTACACTCTTATTCTGTACTCTTCGTTAAATGTCAGCCTCGTGAAAACCTTCCATGGAGGTAGCAATACCTCCGGTAAAATTTCACGAAAGTAATGGAAAATATGAGTTATCATTTTTGTTCTTACTCATAAAATAGTGTGCAGAAATCTGGAAGCGATGGTTGAAAAATAATCAATTAAATATCTGGTCTACCATATCTTTTGATGACAGAGGCCCTTTTCTGATCTCCCTTGATCCTGCAGAAAACTTTTGGTTGTATAACTATTGACCTTGGCATGTTTTGCATGTTATGTTTTTTCTTAAATTTTACCTCCGTCAAAACTTGCCATTGACTTTGGAATATGCCTAGTGAAAATGTTTTAAGAGTAGGTTATAAGATGAAGTTTTGTTCGTTCGTCTGTTTGTCTTTTTCCTGTAAAGTCAGTAACACTCAGAAAGTTGTGAACTGAAGTCACAGTTGGTCAACAGCGTCCTTGAGTGATAAAGGCCTTTTAGTGACCATCCTTTGTCCTGCAGTAAAACTTTCGGTTTTATTTGTTATGTCCAGGACAGGCCATGTTGGTGAAGTTTTCTTTTCTTTTGTGGCAGGTAGCTTTTGATGTCAAAAAAACGCTGTGTAGGTTTTGGATAAATGGTAGCTTGTTAAGGAATTGCAAGATACTTCTGTTGAAATATTTCAATGAGATAACTGAAACAGGAACAAATTTAAAATATTTTCACGATTTTGGTGATGTATATAGATTAGACATAAATATACAGAATGAAATACAATATATTCAAAATAGGACATACTTTATATTGCCAGGTGACGATTTACATAGATATAGTGAAAGACAACGGAGAGGCAGTGCTCTTCAAAACGGTGCGTTTGTCCCCGAAGCTTATAGGCATAGGCTTCTCGGGGACAATACACAAGTTGTCCTGGATCTTCCCCTGGCTCTACAATCGACTCTTGCAGCGGAGCAAGATACCAACTGCCATACACGGTGCTGGCGAGAGGCACCGTACTGTAGTGGAGAAAAGATTGAACCGTTGGTCATTTTCAAGTATGGACAACTGTAAATTTGAAAGTACCATTTTATTTCTAACAGCGTTCGCCAAAAACTTTTAAAAAAGTGCCAAATCCGATCTTCATTTCAGAAATATCAACGAAGTTTTGCTTCCCTTTTGGTTAGTTGATTGATTGTTTTATTGGTTGACTGATTGATTAACAATTGATTATTTAGCGGAAGATAGAAATAAATTACAATTCGAGCCAACGTCACATCTTCGTGGTAGGCATATTACAATGTAAGATTTTTTTTCTATTCTAATCATTAAAAAAAAAATTACTTAAACATCTTGGTACGACATAACCAAGACTGGCAAGACAAAGAAAGGGCTTGGGTCTGTTAAGGGAAAAGTTTTTTGTGTGAAAAGTGAAAATACATATTTCAAATTGAACTCGGTTTAAAGGTTTGTGAAGGTTAGACATCCAGGTAAACAATATATAAGGAGAAATTCAAACTCTACAACTGGATAAAAATTCGGAGATTTATTTCCGGACGTTTCGAGTGACATCCATCACTTATCTTCAGCATCACTAAAGTGAACTAGCAGAACGAACCAGTACTTATATACAATAACTAGAAAAACCGGTTTTTACATGGCAAATCACACAGTCATGCATAAACGACATTGTAATGTAAAATAAGTTAAACGGTTTAAAGCTTTTACATGCGACCATGCATATGCTACAAAGTACATTTTGTCTGGCGGAAAAAGCCCAACATTTCAAAATGTAGTTAGCAAACATAGGTGCCATGAATGAATTCATGTCCTAATGTCATCTGGAACCTATGTATCACACAAACCACGACAAAAATACATCTTAAACTGTCAAACTATCAAACTGAAATGGCAGAACGAGGTCCAATGACCGTATAATGTTTTGCTCACACCTTAACATTAACACCTTCTTTTTTCATAAGGCTATATGATCGTTGTACATACATTACCCCGCCAATGTCAAGGGATGTATCGAGATGTGTAGGTGCGGAGGGTCCCTGCTCGTTATCATAGTTTAACAAATAACATCAGAAGGACAAATTTTTACACTTAAGGGACTACCTTTACTTTATCCAATTGTATCCCTTATTATTTTGAAAAAAGCAACAAACTGCATAATGTTCCAATAATTATACCTTTAGCAATACATATAGATCATAGCAATTTCATGTTTTAAAAACCGCATGTTTTGCCAGGGACTAAGTTGACCCTGCTCGGAATAAACACAGGTTTTTTTTTCTGAGTTCTATAGTGATGTGCTAATCTCCGTAAAAAGACAGATAAGGTTATAAGAATTGTTTACTGACAAAGTCATACGTGGGTTAGGGTTTTCCAGAACAATAAAATGACAATTAAAAAAACGCTCTGGGTCAAAGGGACTCCGTTGGGACGTTTAGTCATTAATTCTTTTTTTCTGTTTATTTGCAGAACGTTATGTACTTTCAAGGCGACGTTATAACTTTCCGAAATCACCTGACAGCAAAGAACAGCAGCCCCCAATCGACCCTCACCTCACAGCCGGCCCTTACCTCCTACAAGCCTCCCGACATCCACCGCCTGCTGCCGCCCGCCTTCTCGGCTGCCGTCCTGTCTGAAGGCTTCGTCTTTGTCGACTGGGATCCGCACAAACTGTGGGAATCCAGCATGAACAAGTTTATAGACTCCGGCTGCTACATCCTTGTCGACCAGACCAAACCGGCCGCTAAGAGTCTTAGTTTCGGCGGGAGTTACATGACTCCCCGAGGCAGGGTATATCACGTAGACATACACTGTAAGGACGAGGCTTTATGTACGGCTCACATCATAAACCACGTGAAGAACGCATGTAAACAGTATACAGGCATGATAACCTTCTGTATCATGGTGATAGATCAGGCTTTGAAGGAAACAGTCGTGAAATATTGTGTTGAAAATCTTACACTCTCTCATCTGCCCCACGATCACACCTATACACTGTACCAAACAGATCTCAACAGTATGGCAAAAGCTGCTGCTGGAAACAAAGCCAAGTATTAGGCTGTAAGTATCGACGGGGTAAACGATAACAATAATGTGTGAATAATGAAGCCAGACGTTAACATTTAAGATTGTTAATACTGTCACATTTCCTTTTTAGTATTAAGCTCAAGATGACGTTAGTTAGTTAACTTCATTCCATCAACCTGTGCTAAATTTTTCCTCATTTACTTGATATCCGTGTTTCCGAACTACACGTAGGTGGCTCACTGTGTTGTTAACCTTGGTAGTAGCTAGATTGGATTGACACCCAATTCCTAATTTTACCTGCAATTTGGCAAGGTGGCGATGATGTAACAGTTGTTGACTTAGAATTTATTTTGAAGTCTCATTATATTCACAGAAATGCATATATTTACGTGCTAGTTTAAATTCACTATCCCTTGTCAGAAACTTATCAGACTGAATTATTAGCAGAGGAATAATGTTTGAAGATGTATGTGCAAAAGTGTCGTCCTCATGCCTCCTAGGAAAAAAGTTTATCAGTCAATGCTGATGAACATCCTATGTTTGCTTTCATTGTTTTCTTTTTTTGTTGTCGTCATTAAACACTTACTTAAATTGACAGTTTTTAATTTTTTCTAAACACTTAACTTTTAACCAGATGGTTTTATGGCCAGCTTATGCTCCTGTTACAAAGGCACCACGCCAATTAGTTTAAGCACTAGTTTTCGGCTGTGACCCTTTCGTGTCCCTGTGGGACACCCTGCGGCCGTGCCTAGGATAGTTTTTAAAGCTCGGTCACCCATTGGGCCAAGTAACAAATAGAGGCCGTAAGGGACTTGTGAAAGCACCCTCTTTACATCGGAGGTTTCAAGAGCGCGCTTTAGGCACTGCGGAAAATATATCAAGAGTAAAAAAAGCATAATTCCCATGTGGTAAGGAACATACTTTTAATCATAAGTCCAAAGTTCATTTTCCAAGCAATATTCCATTAAGGCAAACATTCTTCTTGTTGTCCAAATATGGCTGACAAAGTGATGCCATATCCTGGACATCCCATGGTATTGTCGATTATCATATTTGAAAAGTCTAAAAATGTGCATACATTATTCATGTAAAATAAGTTAAAACTTTATATTTTTATACATTCGCCAGGTGTTCATTAATGTAGAGATAGTGAAAGAGGGCGGAGAGGCAGTGCTTTCGAAAACTTTTGAACGGTATGATGTATCCTTCCCAAATTTGTAGGGACTGATGTTCATGTAAAGTTTTATAATTCATAGAATTTTGGTGACGTTATGACGTAATATGACGTAATTGATGTGATTTTAGTGGCTAAATAGGGAATTCCCGTAATATCAAAAGGTATTAAACAAAATAGTATGTATTGTTGATTTTATGGGATACCAAGACATATTACATAAATCGTAACTACGTTGAAGCTTAAATGACGTCATTAAATGACGTCACGTGTTGTTAGCGACCCCTTGGGATCCGCCATCTTGGATCGGCCATTTTGAAATTTTCAAAAATACTTTTTTTTCCACTTATGACCCCAAAAAACACTAAAAATAGACTATAAACGTTAATCTAAATGTTTCTGGTAAAGTTTGGTAGTCCTAGCGTATGTCGTTCGGCAGTTATACGATGTCAAAGTTGGCGCTGGTACTTTGAGCCCCCCCCCCCCAGTCTGGATAGGGTTAACCCGTTTTTGTACTTAAAATTGTCAAGAAACGGGTGTCGACTAATCTAGAAAAAATGGCTGTTGCCATATATAGTTATATTTTCTTGAATGACCTCATGTAAACGTGCGCTCTGAGCGCTGTGGCGATTAGAACCCTTCCTTGGCTATCCTCAGATGACCTTAAGTGAGATTGAATATGTGTATCAAACCTACATCAAACTATATGTATATCCATCTTCACTTTGTCACAGTTTTATTCTTCCTCGACTTCAAGTACATTAACAGTGCATATTCTATAATACAGAACGTACGCAAATGTACCGCCTGTACAGTCATCTTGTAACAGGATATCGTCTGTTACAGCTGTTGTTCTATCCAGGCTGACCAGACATCCCTGCATGTGGCGAGCATGTACGGGCAGACTGAGATGGCAGAGCTGCTGATTGAATATAAAGCCTACGTGAATGCGAGGGACGGAGTAAGTAGAAATAACTCTGGCCTGATTTCTCCTAACCTGAACCCGGACAGGGTGACTCATTGTTCCTCATAGACATCAACCTTTCATCGTTTTGTTTAGTTGAATATTCCTTGGTTGCCCGCGAATATATCTAAATTATGGAATTGACGCCGCTGCAATGTGGCGACATAAAAAAAAAACCCTCAGATTTCTCCTGACCTGAACCATGAATATGTACCCGAGTATTGCCTTGTCTCTGTCCAGTCCAAGTAAGGTCATGTCGCTTTCACAAAACCATATAACGCAAGGCCAACTCTAAATCACGAAAAGTTAGGTTATGAGCAGCTTTGACGTGAAGTTAAAAAAGTTAAATTTTTCTGCTGAACTTTGTTTGATACACTTAAAACCTTATGTGCTGACACCTGCTCCACAGACACATCATACATGCATTCATATATGACGTTTGCCTATTGAATAAAGTAAGAAACCTATGACAGTGAAAAAGTTAAATGCAGCAGCGTTGATGACCATCCCTACAGCGGACTTTCTGCAGCTGACATGTAGCTTTTCACCCGGAAGAAATTTGTTGTGAATGAATCATCGACAAAACCACTGTAGCCCATCTTCCAAAATGACCGAGACGTAAACTACGTTTGAAAAGCTGTGTACCAGCAGTGACCCATGACCAATCAGAACTTCAACCATTCAGACTTCTTATATAATCCACGTGATGACTGTTGTCCGTGTTGAACCGCCACTACTGACCCTGACCTTCCTCCCTGTACAGCCGGACCAGGACACAACGCTGCATAAGGCTGCTTACCGGGGCCACACTGGGACCTGTGAGCTCCTGATTCGTCATGGGGCAGACGCAACGACCAGGAATAGGGTAATACACACTTTTTGCAAATGGACCATACAGATTACTTTGGTATGGAACAGGGATAGTGATTAGGATGCAAACATAATCAATGAATACAGCGTAAGTAACCAAATCTAAGCTTACCATGCTAAGTTGATATGCGATATCAATACGAACGAATATAAATGTTTGTACACATGTCAAAGTAGGACGGTTCCATAGCAATATTTTCAGGACCTGACGTTGATCTACAGGACTTCGTCTCATGTGATTCTTACCCACGTGATGACTGTTGTCCGTGTTGGACCCGGCCCTACTGACCCTGACCTTCCTCCCTGTACAGCCGGACCAGGACACACCCCTACATCAGGCTGCTGAAGGGGGCCACACCGGGACCTGTGAGCTCCTGAATTGTCATGGGACAGACGGGACGGACAGGGATGGGGTAACAAACAATGGTTTCTAATGGACCCTACAGATTATATGACTGGTTAACTTTATAATGATATCTTGACAGCATGTACAAGCGTTTATTGCTTCAAATGGGCCCTACGATGCAGATTACATTAGTATGGAACAGAGATAGAGACAAAAATACAAGCATACCTAAAGCGTACCTTTAATGAAAATATTTCAGGTAACAATACAAAAATGCGAAAATTGCGGGTAAATAGAAGGACCTGATTGTGGTCAGCAAAACGTCACCTGATACTGCTTCTTATCCACGTGATGACTGTTGTCCGTGTTGAACCCGACACTACTGACCCTGACCTTCCCCCATCGTACAGAACCAGTTCACACCCCTGCATCTGGCTGCTGAGAAGGGCCACACCGGGACCTGTGAGCTCCTGATTCGTCATGGGGCAGATGTCACGGCCAGGACTAAGGTAATTCACACTTGTTTCAAATGGACCCTACAGATTACGTGGATATTGGAAAAATATCGAGACAACGATACAAGCATACGAAATAAAAGTAGGTGATGTTAATTTACAGCATTTCACCGCACACTGCTTCTCATCCCAATGATGAATGTTGTCCGTGTTGAACCCATCACTGCTGACCCTGACCTTCCTCCCTGTACAGCACGGGTCCACAGCCCTGCATGAGGCTGCTGAGGAGGGCCACACCGGGACCTGTGAGCTCCTGATTCGTCATGGGGCAGACCTGACGGCCAGGGATAAGGTAATACACAATTGTTTTAAATGAACCCTACAACTTAGATGGATGTGGAACAGAGTAAGTATATATAAACACATCTTAGGTAACAATGCAAAATCTAGCATATATATAGTATGACGGTTCCTCAGTAGAATTTTGATGTTGATCTACAGAGGGTCACCTCATAATTTTTATCGACGTGATATATATATAGACTGGTTTATTTTGTCATCATCATTTGACAGACAAGCCTCATGGCAGCCATTACGAGGCTGAATTGCGAGGCAAAATAAAACATAGTTCAT